>NW_016162761.1:25105-40837 GCF_001687245.7 Rhagoletis zephyria | reverse complement strand
AAATTAATATACCCTTGTGCACAAGTGCGCTCGGGTATAAAAATATTGTGCAAGAAGTTGTTGGCGACTCGTAAAGAAACGTTTCACAATAGAAGAAAGTAAAAACTGCTGTGATGTTAGAAAAGCAATGAAGGTAATACAATAGTTTATTCATTTGCACCGAACTTGAGAAGATTGCCAATTTCCTCTGTCTTCCAGCAGTTTCTCATCTCAATTGGGCGATTTTCAAAATTGAGTTGTAAAACTAATGGGCTTGGGCTGCAGATGTGCAATAGGGGTTTGCTTTTTCGAAAAAAGTTGCCACTTTTAAAAAATTTAGCACAAAAAAAAACATTTTCAAGAAACTCAAAAAAGTTTAAAAAGTCAAGCTCAAACTTTTTCAGAAGTTGCATGAATTACTAAAACATGCACTTAAATCTAAATGATTTTGAAAAGGCTTCATTTCTACTACACATGTACTAGGGTTACCACCGGTTTAAGAAGTCAAATTCAACTTAAATCGTCAGTTAATTGAAATACGTATCACAATGTCGGACGAAAGAAGTTTTAGAGAAGGTTTTAGCTATAACATATTTTGAAGAGAGTTGCCATCTGTACTAAAAATCGAACAGAGTTGATTTATAAACAAGCTATATGAAAAGTTAATATATGAGTGTCAAACAACAGAGTTTCAAGAGATTTTCAGTTAGAAATTATTGCTGTAATGGGTTGCCACCTATTCGAAAATTAGTATCTCCCTAACTATGTATGTATATATTTATGTATGCATGTATATGTATAATACGAGAAGGCATTAAGACCCACAAGCATTGAGCCGAATTATTATACTCTACGACAATATCAACTTTTTTTCTGGATATTGGACCAAACTATTTTTTTTTTTTTTTAAGAGATTGAGTCATAGGTACAACAGTGATTTCTCTGTTTTTCGAAGTTAGTCTCCGAAATCGAGATATGGAACTTAGAAGTTTTAAATAGGACCTTTGGTAAAAAATTAAATTTGATTATTTCATGCAAATAACTTAAAACCTAAAAATATAGACGTAGTCCCCTTTTTGCTCTTATTTAAATGGTGTATAACTGTTTTTGTGAAAGCTTATATGACAGGTGCTTTAAGTGGTCAAATTGCAGGTCTTCGAAAAATTAAATTCCTTATATTGCAAACAATTTTGAACTGATTTTTAAAAAATGTATATCGTTGTAAAGGTGAGTAAGCCTTCTTTCTTCCGACATATTTGTAAACTTCGTATATAAAAATTTGAGCAAAAAACACATTTAAAGGAAAAAATATCTTTTTTCATAGAAAAAAAATTTTAACAAAAAAACTTACTGAACGAATTTTAAAAAATTTATCGTTATAAAAGCGGTTAAATCTCCTTTCTTCTGATATGCCTATTTGTCTACTTCGTATATAAGAATTAGAAAAAAAACACATTTAAAGGAAAGAATACCTTTTTTTATAAAAAAAAAAATATTTTATACAAAATAATACTAACCGATTTTTAAATATTGGTGTAAGTTACGCAGTTTTGCAAAACGATGATAGGCAGTTTTGCACTTTAAATAATAGCAAGTTAAGTTATGTTTTCGGCATTTTAATTTCACCGGAAAAATGGACGCTTTACACAACTAAGTATGTAGATGNCCGAACACTGATTTTGGTAATAAAATTCAATGATTTGCAAGCGTTGCTCGTTAGTAAGTCTATTCATGATGAAATTTCAAAGCATACAGAGCATCTTTCTCTTTGACACCATGTCTGAAATCCCACGTGATCTGTCAAATACTAATGCATGAAAATCCTAACCTCAAAAAAATCACCCGTTATTTACGTGCACTATCTTTGTGCACACTGGAAATGTGAAAGTCATCTCTGTACTTTTCTCGTGGCGCTGATTTATTTTTTAAATATTTAGGTCGCCCTTTTGGAAAATGAAACCAGGTGTTGGCGGCGGCAAATACGACAATGAAATTTTTAGCCCAAAATGTTAGATATGGCATTTCATGCTCATTTCTTTGAGGTATTGTTGGTGAAACAGTGCACTGAAATGGAAAGCCGTATCCCCCAAGACGTGGCCTTCATCAACTGTCACCTATGTGTATCGATGACGAAAGGAAATATTCGATTTTGCTGAACGCCCATCGACGTGCGTTTTTTGTTATTACAAAAGTATGTCAATTGACTTTCCGTGTTCATTGAAACTGAAACACAAACAATTTTATTTTATCCTGCGATGTCTGCATGTAATGTAAGATGGAAAAAGCTTTCGCATAAATACATATGTACCTCACAAATGATTATTTTACGTAAAGCTGTCAACAAATAAACAACAAATCATTCGCCAGAAAATAACCACAAAATCGACGCATGACATTTTTCATCCTAATCAGAGTGCTTTCTGCATATAGTATATTGTATTTATGTATGTACTTGTATGAATATAAACCTTGAGAATTACAAAGGATTATACACCGCCCATGCACGCGAACTCGAATGCATTTGTATTTATGTGTCTGAGAGCATTATCACATAATTCAACAGGAAAACAATAGGTTATAAAAGCAAAAGAGTCAAAAAGGCACGACAACAGCACTCTGAACAGCAATAACAATGACAGTAATGTCGCGTGTCACAACAATACGAGCGTGCGTATGAAAGCGAACCAAATAACAGATCCGAAACTGGGACTGATATCACCTGGAATGGCTGGAGACTATATACATATCTATTGTATAATATATGCTTTGCGGTGCCGCGGCACACATGCACATCAATTAAGAACATATACAACAGCTCACATACACATACACATTGCCACATGCACGCGTCAATATCTAAAATCAACAAAGGCTTGCTGCACCACAGCGCCACAGGAAGCTTACCGCCACACAGTGTAAGATTTGACCCATCTAGCTGCTTTTAATTCTGTAATTCGAAAACTATTGAAGATAGATTAATGAAATTTTGCACAAGGTACGTTATAAGATAGGCAAAGCTTTTTACAAAAAATTGGTAATTTACCCTGCAAAAAGTTGGACTAGGTTAAGTACTAGTACAGGACCACGCTACCTTGTAACCAACACTAGTAACCATAATGGTCCAAATATATGGAGAAAAAATGGTAACGTTAACATTGCGATGTCATTGGACCTGACCACCTCTGGTCCAACGCTGCATAACATAGGACCACTTCTGGTCCACCGCTGCATAACACGGGACCACCTAGAAAACTACTCCTTTTGGACCATGGCACATTCGGCAACCGAATCATATTGCCGATGGGTCACGAAGAGGTGTTGTTCAGCACATATATCATGTTTGTACGTTTGAAGTGGTCCAGGTCAGCATAACAAGTTCCTAGTATGCAACCTGGTCCATTTGCACATACTTTAAAACTACGACCCAGTGGACCACCTGGTCCTCAAATTTTTGCAGGGTATAGTTACTGTCACGCCACTCTATTATATAACTGCAATTTTTAAAAATGCAAAAACTGAAATATTCAACTAACTACAAAGGCTAAAATGACCAAAATTGATATTAAGAATTTCCCTATAACAAGAAATTATAAACTGACAGAAATGGACTTAAAAATAAATATATTTTTTTAATTATGGGCGTGGAAAATATCGATAAGAAAGTCAAGTTGGGTCAACAAAATTCCGTTATAAGTTCAATATTTCTTGCTCTATTTACAAAAATGGGATACCATTGGAAAGGTAATGAATCAGGCTTTCTCTATTCAAAGCAAATATACAAGAATTTGTCTGGGTCGAGATAAAATGCAAATGAATTACTCGAAGAAAATAAAATTCCCAGTAGGCCAGAAAAAAGAAAATTTCATCAAAACCTGCAATTTCCAGCAGCTAAAATTGTGTTGTATAAAGTCTAAGAGGAGTGGCAAACTGAGATACAAACTTTATCGAATAGTGTCGGATAACGAGTTTTCGGGTCTAATAAAAATAATAATTTGCTAAATATAAGTCTAAGTCAACATCGTTTTACTTTAACATGAAATACTAAGACCTAGTTTACTAAAATCCCAAAAATGTATATTCATTAAAAAGAGCATACCTAAAAAAATAAGACCAAAATGATATTTTAGCAATGGTTGCATAAATCACATAACACCGACAAAATAAACATTGAGATTCAGTTTCAAATACACTAGTTTAAATATTATTGCGCTCAGTAATTTTCCAAATCAAACCCCGTCCAGCCATACACTTTGATTTAAGTTTTTTAGTTGTTATTGTTTCGTCTTTATCAGGCATTTCTAAAAACATTCTTGACGTTGTTTTTAAATTTGGCGACACAAAATAATGTAATTAATCTTTTCTAGAATATGGAAATGATACACTGTGCGCCAGTAGTAAGTAACCTTGTCACTTAATCGAAATCACAATGCGACGCCATGATGAATTGCCACCAATATTTGTGAAGGCATGTGAGTGTGTGTGTGTGTGTGTATGACATAGACATAGGATAACAGCATCGGGACTGTAACTCCACACATTTTAGGCATTCAGGCAGCATATTGCGGTGTAGCTTTTGGCTCGTTGCTCTCCCGATTTTGAGCGCAGAGTCACAGCAGCATGCACTACATAGGGGATAAACCTAGACAAGCAAATATTGGGTCACATAAAAAGTGTACGCGGACTTTTGGGTACATTTTTGAAAAAAGAATAAAATAAATATATCTAACTAGATCGCTCTCACCCACTTCGCTGAGTGTATAAAGTTTTTTTAGATGTAATTTATTTGAATTAAACTCAACTTGCTTAAAATATGCGAAAATCAGGAGGCTTTAAATTAAAAAAAAAAATAAAATTTATGAAATGGAAATTATTAACTTTTTAACTCCATCTATTGCATTGCGGCATATTAGAACAATGTTTTGCACAATATGCCGGTTTTCCTTGTTGAGCGGATATAAAACAGTTACCCTATGCCTTTATTATGCCCGTACTGTGACGTTTATCCTCGTCTCCTTTTGCAACATCCATTGTCCTCAGAGGACCACCGTTTATTGCTTCAATCACGATGCATATTCCACTATCAGTAGCTCCCAATTCTATTTCAGGTTTCGCCAGTTGCTCACTGGGTTGAAGAAGGAACATGCCGCGTCGGTTTTTGGAAGCCTTCAGGTGTGGATGGTTCTCCACGTCAATTATGTAAGTAGTAAGGATACCCAAATCCAGAATATAATAAACAAATGCCAAAGGCTGCTTGGTTGAATATTCAGCAAGACATTTATCCATGTTATCAAAGTCACCTTTGGTTTTGTTGTAATCTAGTATCACTGGTAACTTCTTCTTATGCATTCTTGAAAGGGCAACGACCGATTCACTTTTCTTCGGAGTATGGCGATTTGTTGTGGTGCAGTATAGTTGTCTCGGTATACCGTTAAGTTCTTCATCATCTTCCTTTGTGGTGGTGCAGTATAGTTGTCTCGGTATACCGTTAAGTTCTTCATCATCTTCCTTTGTGGTGGTGCAGTATAGTTGTCTCGGTATACCGTTAAGTTCTTCATCATCTTCCTTTGTGGTGGTGCAGTATAGTTGTCTCGGTATACCGTTAAGTTCTTCATCATCTTCCGGATCGTATTTTGATAACTGGTCTTCTTCTATCTTCTATCGGAGTCAACTGGAGCTAAATACATCATCTTCTTTATCGTTCACAATCTATTCAGATATGAAATACTCGTCGGCATTATTTTCCTCTCCTTAAGTTTCTAATCTCTAGAAAATGGATCCATGCTTCTCCTCAGTATCAACTCAAATAGCACACTGGTGTATAACTAAATGTGATTGATTGTAGCGAAATTCACAAATTTACACCAAGCTATACATTATTAATACAGTAAACTGGCATATTTCTCAAATCTTTCGTCACATACTTAAAACAAACACATTTCTTCAGAAAATAATAATAAAAACTTAGCCAGATTAAAACAAATCAGTTAAGCATTCACATTTTCGTCACAACACAATACCGTTTCCCACCCAAAATGCATGTGCATACCCGGTTATGCTGCTGTTGACGTATGTACGTATAATTTTTTCTGTTGTTGACATAAATGTTAAGAAGACAAAGTTAGGGAAAAAGTAAACAACAGCTGAGCCAACCAAAAAAAAAGGCTACTGTTTTTGACAACTCCAAGTTTGGCAGTACGTGCCTGGGTGTTCACTTAGGGCACAAACAAACCGTAAACATAAATGAATTTTACGAGTATTGATAAAAATGTTATTCAATACTTTTGAAAGCATGTTTTTGGCTACTACCAAACTGTCACAACATCGAACATCATGACATGGCAGCGAATTTAGTCAGCTCTTTCGTCCCCCATTAAGCACCCATTCATTTTACACACACCATTTACGTTCAAGGGTATAACGTGGTTGCGTAATGAGTACGTAAGTATTCATAAATTTATTTCAATATTTTCACAAAGGAAAGTCAAGTGCATGGGCATGTAAAGTGAAAGCGATTGTATGAAGGTACTTACTTGTGCATGTATGTATGTATTTATGTATAAGTAATTATGTATTAGCGACGAACCGTAGAAGTGGGAAGGGTCTGAGATATATTTTGCCGATGGTTACACACTTACTGAATTCATCTTCGATGCGGGTAAACAAGTTTTTCGATAGAGGTACATATATGTACATACGTACGTATATGTATGTAAATTAGAGTGCGATTTCGACAGTAGCGAAAACAAAAGATTACAAAAGACTAACAAAATACAATTACTGTTGTGATGAAACGGCGTCACCGGTTGGGGTTGCAATACAAAAAAAAAAAAAAATTCTTATGTCTGTCATGTACACATGTCAAAAAGCTACACCAGCTAAGAGTTGTAGTCCAGTAAAATAAGAAGAAATATGTATAGAAACAAAAGAGGAGATGCGAAGGACGAGGGAGCAATAAGGTTTGTGGTGCTTTTTGGCAAATTTGTGTGGCGCCCCAACGGATATGCTTAACTGCACACATGCGAGGAATTGATTTTTATTTATGAGTAGTAATATCGTTGCCCTCATAAGAATTGGCAAGACAATTAGCGTATTCGTCAGAGGTGAAATACAAGTACGCATGTATACGAGTATGGATAAAGGTGTGCATATAAAATTACTAAGGAAGGAAATTATATATATATGTGTTTGTTTAACATTGGGATAACTCGAACCTCTGATTTGGTACAATCAGCCTGATGAATCTGTGCTGGAATAAATTAAGCAGACAAAACTGTTTTCAACAGTTTAGCAAGCATAACTTTTAAAGTAAATACATATATTTGGAAATTATATTCAATAATTTTATTGCGCCTGAGGCTTTTGTAAATGAAAAATTGGTGAACAAAAACAGTTTGCGTGGCGAACTTAGCTCAGTGGGTAGACTACTGGCTTTGTAATCCGAGGGCGCTGGTTCATTCCAGTGATCGCCGTTGAAGAAGTCTAATGCAGAGATATGAAGATCTCCGCGACTATAGCAGCTATAACTTCTACCCAGAGCTGGGTAATTGCAATTACATTACATTTACAATTACATTCCTCAGTAATTGCAATTAGGAAGCAATTTCTTCAGTTCACAGCAAAAGAATTTATTACTTTCTCAATTCGTTAGAAGAAATTTCAAATGCAGCTATTTTTTTTTTGAATTTTATAACAAGAAATTTCATATTGTAATTGGAATAAATTACGTGCTAATAATGCACTTTTTTTCCAATTCCTTTAAAAGGAATTAAAAATGTAATTGATTTTTTTCCATTTAGTTCAAAGGAAGTGAATTTTTTTTCGAATGCCATTCCTTAAAGTAGTTTAAAAAGTAATCGAAAAAAAAAAATAGTTTACTGTTGAATTGCAATAGCTTTGATAAATTTCTTGGTTGCTAACTGCCTTGAATAAATAACTTCTACTTACGTAGTATTACTAATCGGACTTTAAGAATGCGCTGTAGCTGTTCAGTTTATAGGGTAACCGTTAAATTTTCCAGATACTACCGTGAACGAGATGAGACCCGTATATGTCCAAGCAGGCATAAATCGCCCGGATAATTTCAAGCTCTCCTTTCGCTGAAGAACGGAATGGTACCCTTCATGCTCCCCAAAATGGCGTGCCTTCTGGGGCCTCTACAAATGAGGATATAGCCCACTTATATTACGAGCCCTGTCGGACTGGAGATCCTACCTTCTATGAGTTTTATAAACAAATTGCATTGCTATGGCTAAATTTTGATGATAACACTGTAAGGACCAAAGTTATAATACCATTTCATGCTCATTTTTGTTAAATTGTTTGAAATTGGTTTCATTTCCAAAGAGGTTGCATCGACAAATATCGATGAAAGTTTCAATGCATTGATGCGGGGAAAAATATCGATGTATTTTGGCCATTACTGTGACCTTAATTTAACTTTGAATTGAATAAAAACTGCTCTATGGATTATATATCTATTTTGTAAAGTATGAGTGCCACCTACACATTATTTTATAGACAACACCACTCTGTGACTGCTAAAATTTATAAATTTGTACAAATGTACAAATCGTGTTTAAATTTTTTTTTAAATAGTCGCTAAAGTTTTCTTTTGTCTACATAGGTATTATAAAATGCGTATATAACTAAAAAAAATATTTTTAAGTCATATAGTTTAGAATAAGCTTATAGAACCATTAAAAAAATATATATCTTATAACATAAAACGAGCAATCCTTATATGTATATATATCCATAGGGTCCTCGGCAACAGCTCTACCGATTTTGATGAAATTTTGTACACCGAAAATGTTTTGGATTTAAAGATTATCTGAATAGGCATTATCTGTGAGAAGACTCGTATAAGGTTGCCACCTATTCGAAATTAGTTACAAATTAATTTAAACATCATAATATGGCTATAAAATGCAAGGTATTTTAAAGATCCCTAACCAAAAAATATTTTTAATAGGGCTGCCACCTATTTTGAACCGCATATTTATTTAATTTTTTGTTAAGAAAAAAAGTCAAAATATTACTATTCATGCGTACCAAGAGAAGGTTCTTAAACAATGCTTCCCCTGTGTACAAAATGTTATCTCTTAGGATAATAGTGTAAGGTTGCCACTTATTTTCGATTCTTCACAAATTATCTAAAACATCGAAATATTGATATCCAATGAAAGGTATTTTTGAGAACTTTGGTCAGAAGATATTTTCCATCGCGGTTGCCACGTTTCTATGTAATACAAATTTTTATTTTGTTTATTTCAATTAATTTTTTTTTTTACAGTTCATATACGCTCAAGATATGTATCATTCATTCCAGCGTATTTCGGAATAGGCTGGCAACATACATTTTAGTGTAAGGAATTTACTTTATAGATACGGAAATTGTATTTTTTTTTGTTTATTTTCAAAATATTTTTTCAAAGCTATCCAACTCTGGGCAAAGCTCGGTCAACCCGGTATATATTATAAAATCATAGAACTTAAAAAAATATATAAAAAAAAAAATGTATGTATGTTATACTCTCACAGAATTTTAATTAAAAATTTTGTAAGCAAATTTACGTACAAACACATATGTAAGTCAACTTATACATGCATATGTAGAATTGTGTTGCTCTTCAGCTGCAGTAAACGTGCAACTCAAAATAGCAGTACACGTGTATCTACATACATACATACATTGATTCTGATTAATATCGCTGGCAGGAAAACAAATCATTTGCCACAAGGAATTTTGAATCAACTCCAGATAATATGACAAAAATAATAAGCGTAAATATGTAACAACATTCGATTATGAATAATGCGAAGAAAAATCGAGCCAATAAATATTGCCGGCAAACATATGTATATGTATGTATGTACATATAATAGACGTATTCAATTATTTGGCAGCCATTGCGTATGAGCGTTATTGTGTGCTGACTGACGTCAACAGAAAAGATTACATCTATACATTTTTGGTTGCCGAAGCAGTGAATTTGAATACATACGAACAAATAAGCTTACACGCAAATATACATACAAATATAAAAATATTCATTCCCGTATCACTTTCATCATGAAATTTTTCATTTGTTTCGATGGCTTTGATTTTGATTACTTTGCCGCTTATGCATTGCGTTTTGTTGTCTGTTGCTTTTATTTTTTTGTTGTAGCTGTTTGCATCAATGCCAGCTTATTGTTTGTGCCGTGCTGTTGACGCATTTAATGAAAGTTTCCATGGTGATTGCCATGAGTTTAGTGTTACATATATACATATGTACATACATACATACACACATGCATATAAATTTCTCGATTATCTGTAAGAGCGCTGCTGGGGCGGGGCGTATACGCAACAATTGATTATTATTATTTTTCGCTCAAATGATGAGATGAGAAGGAATTATGGAAAAATGTTTGCGCTAAGAAAGAAAGCCAAAATTTGTGTTGTGTAGCGGGTGGAAGGGGGTAAGGAAAAATAACAATTGTTACAAGTAGCAAACACGTGTGCTTGAGGCGCATTTGATGAAATAACATGCTTCTGCGTGTAGTGGATGAGTTAGAGAAGCTCAGTAGGAGAATGTCGTGGGAGACAGCTATGTATGGCTTCTTGTAAGAAAAGCGCTTCATGCTTGCAATGATGCTCTCAAGCGCCACCAGAAACCAGCCAAAAGCCTCCTTTTTTTTTGGCTTTTTCAAGGCTTTATATTTATACTTCTATATAAAACTAATTGGTTCTATTTCATAAATATATTTCCTCAGGATAAGGATGATGAGCGGCACTATGGCCTCACCAAACATAGGTTTTGTGGAAGCTATTTTATAAGCATCTAAATAAAGGTTATGCCAAATTCTAAATTTTGCGTTAAGCTAAAATTCTCGGCAATAATCTCGAAAGTTGTTTTCCTTCCTAATTGAAAGATCTGTTAACGAAAAGGTATGGGCGTTATTCTCTGTGTCTTTTAGCAATAAATTTTCAAAAGAAAAAATAAAAAATATAAAAAATTTTCCTTTTAAAACAAATCAAATTTTAATATATAAAAAAAAATTTTATAAAAAAATGAAAAACATTAAATAAAAAAAGAAAAAAACAAGTTTCAAAAAAGTAAAAAAAATAACAATATTTTTCTTTTCGAAAAAAATAAAATCCAAAAGCCAAAAGAAAACTAAATTCAAAATGAAAAAAATTAGTTTCTAAAAATTATATTAAATAAAAAAAATATTTTTTTTCAACTTAAAACTAAAATCTAAATATCAAAAAAACGTATATACCAGCCGTCCACTCCCTCTAAAATGTAGGGAAATGCTTTTATTGAAAAACGCAAACATTTGGCCTACCAAATCGGGGATGCTCTATCTTTTGGTGACGCCACCGACTTCCGTCTCCAACCGGCAGTAGGCTAGACTAACCGGAAGTGCATTTTTTAAGTTAGATATACATGTTTTTACTAATGATTCGTATTCTGAGAATGAAAGTACATAACTTTTATTTGAAATTTTTTTCTCATAAGTGCCTCTTTCAACCACTAAATGACCTTCGCGCTTCAAATCGTCCTCGACTTCTTCTTGGTAAGGTAGCTTTTTTTTCTTTCGTGCTAGAATAAAAAATTGCCAGTGGTCTTTTTTAATTGTCTTACAAAAGACTAGCAACTTTCTTAGCCAGAATTGCGCTCTAAGCCGCCTGATACAATTTCGTTCGTTGGGTTTTTTTTTTTTTGGAATCTATTTGTAATATTTTTATTCTATCGAGTTTTCCATCTGGGTCGTACTCAAATCCATGCGAATATTTTGATTGCACAACCGACATGCAAATAAATACATCAAACAAAGCACCGATACACGTATGAGAAACAAACGCACAATCAACGCGAAAAAATCATTTAAAAATGTGTGCAGTGTGCAAACAAACATAACCGTATAAACACATGTACATACATACATACATTTAAGTGTGCACAAGCAGGAATAACATTGAAAGATATAACATCAAAAACATAAACGCTGGCTGCCGCTTCTCAGACATGTCAACTTGGCAAGGGGCAAGGGCGTAAGACAGCAAAAAAAAAAAAAAACTAAACAAAAAACTGAAGAAAGGGGAAGCAAAAAGTGGGAAAACATTGCGTGTCGCCGCTCTCATACGCCTTAAATGTTAGATAAATTGCTAAAATTGCATGTTTCGCTTGCGTTTTTTTTATTTATATTATTTTTTTTTGTATCAACGCTGGCATTTTGTGCTTGTCCTACGGCAAAATAACATAACAGCGCGCGTATAAGCTTCAAATTTCATTGCCAAGTCGAGTTGAGGGTAAATTGCATGCTATATAGAAGGTAAAGTTGTTCATGAGTATGTGAGGTTAAAGGTGTGAGCGTCTGACGAAATTTGTGGGTACATTAGGGTGCACCACCAAAAAAAAGATGCGGTTTTTTCAGCGCAATTATAAGATTTGTTATATTTTCCAACTTCTGTCGAAACATTTTTGAATATTTTTATGTACATTAGGGTGCATCACCAAAAAGAAGTTGCTGTTTTTTCAGCGCAATTATAAGATTTTTTATATTTTCAAACTTCCGCTTGCAAAATTCGAAAAAAAATTTAAGATTTACGTAAACTAGGCCGATTTGGAAATATTTCCTAAATCTCATTATTTTTTGTTGATAAAATTTTTTAATGTTTTTATGCAGATTTCTTAAGCCTTAACTTTTCTATCTGCTGAGGTAATTAAAAAAATAAATAAAAATTTAAAACTAATTTTGTTTACGAAAAGCTCGATTTTTAAAGGAATTATCAAGTAGGTCCAGCTTACGTAAATCAAAATTTTTTTCCGAAATATTTTAATAATAATGTAATAAATACAGTACCAATTTCTTTTTGTATGGAGAGTGGTGCACCCTAATGTCCATACATATCTACATAAATTCTGATATAAAAAAGTGTATATATTAGCATGTGTGACATCCAAGCGAGTTTATTTTGCGCCCGTCTTCCGAGCATACACGTTTTGTTTTAGTCCTCTTTTTGCATTTATGTATTGTATGTTTCTGCTAACATTAATTTATCGTGATATGATAAGCTTAATGTTTATGCTCGTGTTTGTTAGCTTGCGCACTTTAATCAAAGTTGAATGAGTTGAAGAGTGCCCTTCAAGTTTCCCTGCGTGCAAATTGTAAATTGAACTGAAGTTCTTTCACAGAAATTTCTGAAACAGCTCAAGCGGTTGCTTTGCACAACTATAAAAATTAAGTTAAAAAAAAAAAAAATGTCAAGCGAAAGAGGCTTGCCATTTGCTGACATTGCCTAACATTAATGACTCGCTTGTGTCTCATCCACCATCGTTTTTCATGGCCCCATTGCAGCACTTCCTACTTCGCTATAAATATGTAAATTCAAGCAGTTTGTCAGCGTAAGTGCAGTGCAACATATCAGTCTGCATACGGGTGGGTGCGCAAACGCACACCAATCTCACAGCACACACACCCCCACCCGCACACAAATCCAAAGTTAAGAACGAATGCATATACCGCATATTCAGAGTAAAATGGTAATGCGTTTGTGCTTATGCATTTAGGTTTATGGCATATCGTGTTTCTCTGTTTGTGCTGCCAAGTAATTTACATGCAACATGCCACTCAGCTTACGTATGTACTTGCAACTTTACTTGCCCCATGCACATTGCAAGTTTGTTTTGGTTTATTATGACTCTCAAATGCGTTGTTATGTTAACGAACTCCATAGAAGTATGCAACAACATAAAGCGCACATCAAGTTTTTCAGTGAAAGGCAACTCCTTAAAAACAACAACAACAAAAAAAGTCCGTAAAAATATTTGTTCCAAAAAGTGGCGTGTTGTGGCTGTTGACTTCAAAAACTGGATGTAGGCGAAACTATATAGTCTCACATACAAGCTGATGCAAATAAAATTACGCTTCAGATGTATCTTGTTTCGTTTGGGGAAATTTCCATCGCGGTTGATTGTGAAAAATCTGAGTGCATGTAGTTCCTACGCGCGGATAAAGTGAAACTTTATAGACAAAATTCGAGAAAGAAATACGTAATAAATCGAAAACAGTGACAATTCAAAACTAATTTTTTCCCACAAAACAGTACACACACCATATTTCTAACATTAGCTAAAGTCCTTCTTTTTTAACCGGAAACACACTAATAATAGTTTTTTGCCTCTGCTGAACATTTGTGAGTTTTTTATCTGGGGCTCTATTTTTTATAATAAACTGCTTAGGTTAGTTTACGTATGCTGGCCAATCACTAAGTGGCTTCGCAGAGACCAGGAGCAATGTTGAAACTGAAACAACTTGTAATACCCCACTTTGACAGCGGCTTCCAGATTAGAAAGAAAAAATTTGGAGCGTTGGCATCTGTTTGAAAATTGCAGTTTTAGTAAATTGATAAGATAAAGTAAATATTGCAATATGGCTGCCAAAAGAAAGAGGTTTAGAAGGTTTACAGCCGAAAATATTTTTGTTGAAGCTTGCCACCTGTTTGAAAATTTCAATTCAATTTAATTCATAAGATAAATTGAACTTTGTATTATGGCAGTTAAAGTGAACAGATCTAGGCAAGTTTACTGGTGAAAATATTTTTTAGGCGGGTTGCCACCTGTTTGAAAAATTATATCAGATTAAACAGCATAAAAAACACTTTTAAGGCGCCGTGAAGCAGTCCGGGTATTTGCTGGTCTATAATATACAGACATCGGCATGTTACAGTTTTTTATTATATGGGCGATTCCAACGTCTTGGATGGGACATTTGTACAGAAAAAATATTCTTTCTTGTTTAAATTTATGTATAAAGTACTGAGCAATTCTAAGTCGTGATAAGGCTACACCCAATTGACTTCTATATGAGTTATTACAAAATACAGGATATAGTTTACGAAAGTAATGGTCGAAAAAATTTGCTTAGAACTTGATTGCAAAACGTAAACAATGGTATTAAAAATGCATATAAAGCTATAATTAGTTACTTTTTGGTTGATTCAAGATTTTTACAAATGTATTATCCACACGTCTGTTAGTTTTATAAAGAAAATAATTTTGGCACTGAGGTTCAGTTTCCCATGGAACCTCCCATATGTATAGATATGAACTAGTTGCGATGATTTGAGATGAGATGAGGTCCAAATGAAGTGAAAATTTTAATTCCAAAATCCAAAATGTCTACTAAATGAATATGCTAATATTTTTTAGTCGCACATTGTGCACTTAGTAAATCCTTTATAAGCCAAATAATTATCATAAAATAGTATCACACGATTCAAGGCACATCTCTGTCGTGTGTATTTATATGCACATACACGCTGTATGCAGGAGTTTCCTGACCCAAATACCTCAAATGCTTCAAGTCATGCGTATGTTTGTAGCCACGGTCAGGTAAAGGTACGTGCTATTTTAAAGCTTTTCCAAGTGATTTTTTTTTTGTGTCCTTGCCATGCTGTTAATTCGCTCAGTTGTTTTTGTTGTTGTTGCTGCTGCTCACAGCTGTTAAGTTGTTCGTTTATTTGACAACACATGTTTTCTCGCCAACATGCTGTGTGATACACGGCATTGTTTGGCTGCATACTTACCTTTGCCAAAGTTAGTTACATGCCGCCGTACAACATATCGTCGGTCCCTACGAAGAGTAGCACATTTCACTATTCGCGTGGAAGACTAGCACATTTCACTATTAGCGTGGAAGACTAGCACATTTCATTATTCGCGTCGAAAAGTAGCACATTTCAGATTTTTGCGTGGAAGA
>NW_016162761.1:0-24096 GCF_001687245.7 Rhagoletis zephyria | reverse complement strand
CTAGTCTTCCACGCAAAAATCTGAAATGTGCTAGTCTTCCACGCGATTAGTGAAATGTGCTAGTCTTCCACGCGAGAATCTGAAATGTGCTACTTTTCGACGCGAATAATGAAATGTGCTAGTCTTCGACGCGAATAGTGAAACGTGCTAGTCTTCCACGGTAATTTGAGATGTGCTACTCTTCGTTGGGAGCGACGATATGTACTTGTATTTGCTTGGCCACTAAGCATACCACTTCGACATCTGCATGTGTACATATGTATATATGTATGTGCATAGCTTGTGTGTAAATAGTGTACACAGCAGATTGTTGTTTTGCTTAAATGCGTGTCGGCTATTCCAGAAACTGTGTGAACGAAGTATGCTTGTGTTTACATTTCAATTTGCAAATTGATGTATCTTTTAAGTACGAGGGAAGTTTGATAAGTCAGTTGGTTTTGAATTGCTCGCACAGTAACTGTCAATAATAATAATTATAATAATAATCCTTCACTTCCCTTCACTTCCTAAATGCAAAATACAGCGGGCACGCCTCAGAGGCGTAATATCGCCTCTCCTCTGGTTTCTGGTGGTGAAAGAAATTCTGGTGATCCATCCACACTGTTAAACACGGAGCAAGGAACTGAAGCCGGTGTCTACTCGAAGGACCTGCAGATCAACCGGTCATTTCATCTACCGAACAGCTGCGTTGTCTTTCAAGCGATGATCTACGCTATAGATAGGGCGGCTAGTCTTTTACTCTGTAGTAAATTTCCTGAAGACAAAACCACTGTTTTTTTCGACAGTCAGGCAGCACTGAAGGTAGTAGGATCTAAAAAATAGTGAAATCGGGAATTGTATGGAAATTTCCCACAACGCCTGCGTCACTGAGCCAACTTCACTCTATGCTGGGTCCCCGGACATAGAAGTATTGAAGGGAATGAGTCGGGTGATGAGATGGCCAGATGCGGCTTAGGGATGTCAATGGAAGAAGCGAACAGTCTATCGCCGTTTAGTGATCACGAACACACCGTGGCCGCGAGGAATGACTTGTGGAACAAAAGGGAAAATTGGGAAGCCACAAGATTATTATGGACGCGGCTTAGTAGGAGAATTGCAAAGGAGATACTGAAACTGAATATATCTGCAGTAACAATGAATGAAAGCTACTCTTTCGTTATAGGTACGTGCCTCCTTCTGACACTCACTTAAATAAGGCACTCACAATAGAAAATCTGGTCTCTGAGCGTAAGTATGGAATATTCAACACACGCGCTCCCAACCTAACCTAACCAAACTTAGTTGGTCTTGGATCGGATTTATTGAGAATGGAATGTTGACTTGTCTAAATCCTATCCCAAGACCTTAAGTATAATGAGCAACACTTCCTGGGTGCTTGGCAAAAGTTGTTGTTCTTGGGTTTTTTCCGGCCACCTAAAATTCCATTTCATTCCATTCCACCTGGGACGTCAAGAACGCCTTGAACTCGATAAGATTTCATGATATTCTAGAAGCGTTGGAATGGTAATTTAATACTCCAACATATTTGTAAGATTTGTTTCGGCTGTTGGCTGGTACGACATAACGTAGTGTCAGAGAAAGAGGCGTAAATCTGGTGGAGCCATACAGGGATCTGTACTTGGTCCGGACCTCTGGAACGCTACACATGACAGTCTGCTACGAAGTGAAATGCCGGAGAACTTCTTTGTCGTCGCCTTTGCGGACGACGTGGCCACCGCCATAACGCAAGAAATACCACCTAATTCCTCAACAATATTTATCCGCGATTTTTCAATGTTTACTGGGCAATATTTTTAGCGATTTTGCAATGTTCAACGGACAATATTTTTAACGATTTTAAAATGTTCACTAGATGGATCTTTTGCTAAGTTACAGTTAAACCAGCAAAGTCTTAATTATCTCGGAAATTGGATGAGCCCCTATAATTATTTTGGTGCTTCTAAAAAGCCCAAAAATAGCACGTAATTACCCATTAATATTTATCCGCGTTCGACCAAAGTTTAGGGCTAGGTAGCGTGACGTCAAGCGGTTTTTCAATGTTTACTTGGAAATATTTTGAAAGCACATAAAAAGCCCAAAAAAATAAGCCCAGGTAAATAGTAAATGGTCAGAGCCAAAAAAAAACAAAAAGTGGCCGAAAATAGCACACAATGACAAGCACAAATTTTTTCTTAATTTTTTCATTTCAGCTCCGCTAACTTGATTGAGCTCCAATATAGGCCACCAGACCACCCATCTACATAAAAGTATTGGCCTGCCCACCACAGTATAAAACCAATGCACCTTACCTACTTGTATGAGGTCTACCAGTTTATTTTATTATACAATATGAGTCCCAAAGAATGCCAGCGCCATTACGGGTGCCTTAGAAGATTTTGGCTAAAACTCAACTCAACTATTGGGTTGGTTATGGAGTTTTTTCTGAGGAATTACCATTGAAATTATCCATAGGAATTCCGGACCACTGCAGCGTTCATAGGCCGAAATTTTAGTTAAAATGGAGGTGGCTGTGTACCATAATACACACGCCGTAACGAAGACAACGCATAAATATCTTCCCCGATAGCCAGTCGGCCATCAAACCAATGAAAGCGGTTATGGTTAGATCAAAAGTTCGCAAAAAACAGAAGAACTGCTCAGTCTCTCAAGAGAAGACATTGCGATGGTCATAGCCTGTATAATCGGTTTTGGCTATGTGGCAGACACTCTTCGAGTTAAGAAGAATTCTCACATGATTTTTGTAGAAATTGCAAAGATGAGGAAGAGGAAGAAACCGTTGAATATTTCATCTACAGCTGTCCTGCTTTAGCTAAGAGTAGAGCAGACTACTGAGGTTTTTGTGTGTCACAATGGTTTCACAATGGATCTGCAAGTGAGTTGGTCTTTTGGACTGACTGCCACACTAACTTATCCTAATCAGTGAGTGCCAGACATTTACCAGATCCATTGATCGTAAGTTCCGTATGCGCCGTAATGGGTGCATTCAATTGTGGAACCTTGTACTTTCTGGTCTCTTTCGATGGCCTACTTTTCCACCTTTTGCTTAGATTTTCTTGCATAACATCACAAATTGTTTGCGAGAATTTTCCACTTACGACTAATGCAAGGTCGTCAGCCTGCAATCTAAATTCTTCATATTCAAAATTATTTGTTATACAATTATTCCATAATAGCAGCACAGCAGCTACAGTGGCTTAAACCTGCTACACTGCAACAAATCGAATTTTCCTGACAAGTTCGATTTTTCAGCCTTCATCAATTGATAGATTGAAAGCAGTATGTAAATATTGAAGCTGACTCTAAAGCAAACATGCAAAATCCATTACTAAGAGCTTCGACATCAATTTCACGATACATTTGCTGCAGAGAATGTGCTCGGGCGTAGCGCCCAGCAGCTATGTAGTCGCTGCGCCCCTTTGCCCATGCGTCGACGATAACAGCTCGCTGCTACGCGTTTCATGCATTTTATATAGTATTTATGTATGTATGTATGGACTAAGGCTATATGTACACATAGATTTACATTTTGATATAAAGTAAACGAGCAACAATTTTACTCCATTCAACATTTTTCACTTTCCATTTTGTCTGCCACAATTTTTCAGCAGTTGCAACAAAATCTTGCTTTTATTTTTCCTTTTTTTTGCAATGCTTTCCTCTAAAAAAAAAAAAAAAGCTAGCAGCTTGTTGGTCGATTTTTCAGCATAACTAATACCAGTCACTTTTTATATTTTGGCTGAAGAGACTTCATGCATAAATTTAATTTCCCACGCACCAAGCTTTTGAATTCCAAACCAAATTTTGTTTTTACTTTGCATTTTTTCAGCCTTTTTTCAACGCGTCTATCTATGCAAAAGCTAGCTGTAAATTCTTTACGTTTTTTTTGTTTTTTTTTGTTGTTTCTAAAAGTGTTTGTATGCATGTAAATGAGCTGTGTTAGGAGTCCTTAGTAAGGACGACTAAGGCGATGCTGAGAAAAAGTGTGATTTACATAAAGTGGCAACAAACGCAGTGGCAGCTGCGGCAGCGAAAAGTTGTAGGTGTGAATTGGTGGAGAGTGCGAAAACACTGAACAACAGCAGGCGGTTACTTTTTACCGCATAATTTAGTATATCGATAGGGTTGCAGCTTGACTACATACAACTCAGCATATAAGCGTTTTACAAACATTGCTGTCTTCTTCGATCAATGTCAGCTTAAAGATTTTATGTTAATCTGGAACAATGTTGAAAAAGATAATAATTAAAAAAAAAATATTTGGTGCGGCTTTCTTACTTCTTTTATTGTGTCAGCGGCAAAGTTGCCAGTAACATGCGTCGGTAAAACGTTCTGCTTTCTAGCTTTCGGATTTTTGGTATTTTTGTTGAGGAGTTTTTTCACTTCAAAAATTTTTTTACTGCCCGTCGAAAGCTATGTGTGTAATTTTAGTAGTTACTTGTATGATGTTATTTGTTTTCTAATAACTTACATTTTTCCATAAGCAATGGATAAATTATATATACATAACTCCATACCAAGTTCCAGTATACGTTCACAAACACTTCCACACTTCCAGGGATATAGGGCAAGAAACAGTCACTCCATTTGTACGAGAAGTGACACGCCCGTTTTCTTATAGTCCTAATTTTCTTCCATGAGTATGATATTAATTTTATATATCCAGAGATATGCAGCATAAAAAAATTAATTTGTGTGGCAGTTTCCACGCCCCCTTTTTCAATAAGTCTCACTTTTCTCTATGAGTATAGGATTGACTTAAAATTTGAGTACTCTACCGCAAATATTTGAAGAGCTATGCAATATGAATGTTTCAGTTAGTAATGGAGGTGCCACGCCCATTTTCCAAAAACCCCCATTTTCTCCATTATTACGAATTTGATTTCACATACATATCTCCATACCAAAATCCAGTACTCGCCAACAAATACTTCCAAAGATATGTATGCATTATGAAAATTCAAATTTGTATGGGAGGGGCCACGCCCTCTTGAGTTATCGGAATTATTTTCTGTCTAAGACCATCCAATCGGAAAAGCGATTAAGGAAGTAGCCTATTTTTTAATCCAGGTCATAAACCCTCTTCAAAAATATATTCGAAATTAAGCTCTCTTAAACTATTTTTTTCTTTTGACACCTGTATTGTATTATTTCAATGAACCTATTAATTCAATTAAACATTTTTAACAGGTGGCAGCTCTTAAAAAGAAGTAGCCGATTTTTAATCCAAGTCATAAACTATGCGTGTGCAAAAATTCCTTGCAAATTCGTTGTGTTGTTTCCGCGTGATGGAGCCTTAAACATACAAACTTTCATATTTATAATAATAGTAGAATAAAACTGGAGCCTACAGACCAGATTCGCAGCTTATATAGATACCCTATTAATATGCAGTGTCTTGTGAGGATGCCTATAATGATTATTAAGTTAATTAGTATTTTTTATCCATTAAGATTTGGGCCTGGTGAAGCCCTATTGTGTTATGCCAATGTTCTTCATTTCCTGAGCTCTTCCCTCTTAGTGTTTGGGCTTATTGCAAGAGCTGGCTTTGGACCTAGGAGAGATAAAGCTGCGGCTATTCTGGCTAAGCCGTCCGCTATATCATTTCCCGGTACACCGTTGTGACCTGGCATCCACAGTAGCTCGATGTAGTTGGAATTCGACAAGGGTGTAAAGGTTGTCAATGCATTCTATTACTAAGAATGATTTTATTTGAAAGGATCATAATTCCTTAGGTGCTGCCTAGCTCTCACTAAGGCTTAGGATTCTCTCGATATAGTAGCCTCTACTTAAGTTGATCTCTGCACTCATATGGTCTAGCCAGACTTCAGTATGTTTTCCAATATTTATTCCAGAAATATTTGTTTTTCTTTTATTGAATTTTGATTTCGATCACATCCTAACCAATTCTTTGTAATCACAGATCCCTGGCATTGAACTCGCCAAGCACAATTTTGATGTCATCGCCGAGGCAGCGCTCCAAGCGCTCACAGAGAATATCCTTAGACGCCTCGTCTTTCTCTTCCATCGGAGCATGGGCGCAGATTAATGAGGTGTTGAAGAAGATGATGCGGATTGTGGTTAGACGCTCGTCCATCGGGGTGAGTGACAGTATTCGGCGACAGGGTCTCTGTCCCAACACAAATCCAACCCCGAATTTGCGCTCCTTTACATGGCAGCTGTAGTAGGTGTCACAAGGGCCCAGGCATTTCTTGCCTTGCCAGGTCCAACGCATTTCTTGGATGTGGCGGGGATGCAAGCCTTTGTCCTCATGGGGACATAAACCAGCCGGGAAGAGGCACCTTCCCCATTAAGGGTCTGGATATCCCAATTGCATGCACTCAAATTGTTGTCCTTTAAACGTTTGCCGTGGTCGTCATCAAAAGGAGGGCCCCATCCGAGTTTTTGCTGAACTTCTTCACTGGAAAGGGTTTTTTTAGTGGCGGGTCCCAAACTCAGCTCACAACCCATTGCTGGGACGTGGGTAGTTTCGCAACCGAATTCACATTTATATACCGAGCCGCTTGCTCCAAGACAGACGCCTGCTTGCAGCCGCGCCGACTGGGGAATAGACTCCAGTGAGCCCTTAAACCTCTCTTTCTTCTTATTTTATATGGGGTATGAATTGGTATATGTACGGTGGTGCCCCTACAAGGGTTAAGTAGCTGAAAGGAAATTTTAACAGAGTTGAGCATTATTTTGCCGTACGTTTACAGAAAAAGACGAAGCTATTGACCCAGAGTTTCGACATAATTTGAAAGAGTATCGAAGCGCGCCGTGTATTTGCTAGTTGAGAATAGATTTTGTCAAAACAGAATACTCAAAAACTACATTTCATAAGCTGTTGTCATAAAATAGTACAAACAAAAATATACTGTTACACTCTAATAATTGCCAGCCATGTTAGTGCGCTTGAATCTCACCAAAACTTTTTTACGGCGACAAAATATTTTTCAGTCCAATAATTTTATGTCACCATTCAATTGGTAGCGCGCGTTGTTGCAAGACTTCCTTTTGTTTGAAATTGGGCAATTTTTATTTTAGGAACCTTACACGCGTTATTTATTTTATCTACATACATACATATAAATTCGAGTGGCGCATTTCCGCAGGGTAAGTGCCGGAGCTCTTTTGTCACCCATTTCTGTTGTATTTAGAAAGACCAAAAATATGAGCTATAGAAATGTATTTTAATTTTAAATTATTAGAATTTTTGTATTGATGTGGGTCAATGGCTTGCTGCTGGCTATTGAACAAGTGTATAAATGTGCAGAGGGAAGTAAATGATTTTACATTAAAAGCGGTTGGCAAGCAGTCATGGAAACAGCCAAAATAAAATAGGGCTTTTAAAAATGAAAATAAGTGATGGGTGAAAAAGGAAATAATAATAATAGCGCTATATACACACATATAAATAAAAGTATATGAACACATAGTTATAAATAAATGAAAAAAAAAAATCAACTGAAGTGGAAAGCAAAAAAAAACTGTGAAAAATAGTGAATGACTGCAGACAATTGAATTTATGAAAACCAGTTTTCTAGTCTTCTTTGACGACGCTCACCACCGCTCACGGTCACGCTTCGTCCAGTCCATTAAAATATTAATGATTTTCTTCTGACTACTGTCTTCGCCTTACGACGATGTGAGTAAGGAATGGGTTTGTGTTTTCAAGGGACGAATGTGAAGCTCCAAGATATTACTTAATTCAAACTGCGTAAGCAAAGTACGAGTGACTTTATTTACAACCTCAGCCCTTGTTATATCATTAAAAGTGATGTTAAGTGCCAGGGAGAAAGTAATCTTCTATAGCGAATTTCAGCAGACAAGAATTTTATGACACATTCTGGGCTAAAATATCGTATCATAGAACTAGGAACTTTGGGAGAGGAGAGAGACCCCATCCCTTAATCATGCCTCTCGAAAAAGTGTTAGTGAGCTGAAGCCGCTATCGCTTTTTCTTCAATTAAAGACTTTCTCGACCAGTTTCTGTTACAAGGCCTCAAATATATGTATATCACTTTTTTTATCAGACTTTGTGATTAGATGGTCCATTACGCGTAATTTCTCTTTCCTTGCAGCCACCTTTTCATTACAAGAGGGCACGTGTATTTGTGATAGAGATATATACATACATACATGCACCACCATCTCCTGGCCTGTCCTTTCCAGTGTCGATATCTCAACATCTTATCACAAGCTGACAGCGCTTTGCCTTTTTGTGATATCTCCCCATCTAGTGTGTGTACATAAGGGTGGTTATTTTATTCCGAAAAAATATACGTCGTTTATTTAATTTTGAAATCAAAAAATATTTAGAGGTCGCTCAAAGCGCTCAAAGTTTTCCATACACTTTTTATGGGAAAACACAACTTTTCATGGAAGTGGTATAGAATTCTTAAAAAATCAATATTTCTCGATCGGAAAACTCTGTTTCTCGGCAGGAGATTTCCAATAATAATAGCCAATTGTTTATTTAACCATTTTTTCATAGTAACTATAATTTATAGATCCACCAAAAGCCTCGAAAAATATTAATTTTCAATAACTCTATAACATTTCTACGAAAAGTTTTTTTCCACATATAAAATACATGGACAACTTTGAGCGCTTTAAGCGACCTCTATATATTTTTCGATTTCAAAATAAAAAACGGGGTATATTTTTTCCGTATAGACGGACCACCCTAATGCACATACACTGCATGGGGAGATATTTTTGGATTTCAAAATAAAAAAAGTATACTTTTTTCGATATAGAACAATCCTAGGGGGTGAGAGCATTAAAATTCCGACTTTACCCTGTTTGGACCACCCTAGCGTACACATTTACTCTCACACCAATCTAACTTAAATATGTAGATACATATATCCTTCCTTTGTTTCTACTTTCACTTACATAAACTCATTTGTATTGATTTATTTTTTGCTTGTTGTTGTTGCCGCCATGACAAGACAATTTGTCGATCAGATATTCGATTCAATGTTGTGCATTTGATTTCACCAATAAATACAAAAAAAAAAGTTGCGAAAACACTTTGATGTCTGCTCAGCGGAAGAAGCGAGATAAAGCGTGTTTTTTGGCGTAAGTTTCACTGTAAATTGAAAACGAATATGCATAATTAAATTTTCTTTTGTAAGGGAGCATTTGCTCCTCATCATCATCCTCCTCACAATCTAAAGCAGCTTAAATTCGATGCTTAGTGATTTAATTGAAATTTCAATGTCACTGCATTTTATTTACATCGTAGTACATTGCTATCTGATTTTACTTGACTAAGCTGCTTAATATTTCAATGAAACTTCAATTAGTTATTCTGAAAGTTAAATGAACTTTATAAGATAATACAGAAAATCATTTGTAATTAATCTTTCAACGTCAGTAGTATTGGACTATTTACCAACCACACAATTCGGAATTATTTATCTTCTTAAAAATAAAAAATAAATTATCAGTTAATGTATGTACGGGTATATATGTGTATAGCCATCTAACTTTAGAATGGCTTGTCCGATTTGCAAGTACAAGGAGAAGATTTGTATGGAAACAAAATTACCTGCCATGTGGCGCCGGAATTATTACTAAAAATCATATTTATGGTCAGATTTAGCTTATCTATATTTTCAGCAGCCCGATTTTTAGTTTTCAGGAGATAACGTTATCGACATATCTATATTTCAAAAGACAACGTGAGATAGCTGATTTTTAGGCCATTCTACTGATATCCACAAGAATGGTATGGACTGAGTAGTGCGGCCTCAGTGGTAGTTTAAAAAATTGTCTTTTTTCGAACTTCAGGCAGCAGCCACACCTACAAAAACATACGAATCGAAACATTCTGGAACAAAACCTTCTTAGTTCTTTTTTGTACTTTAATTCGTGAAAGTTTGAAAAAAATTTAAAGGAAGGTACGTACAGATGCCACACACATCGCAAAGCATCTCGTAGCGGAGACACGAACCAAAATCAATTTTGCTCTATATCTTTCCATATAATCTTTAAGAATTCGGATAATCGTTTATGAAACGTTTTTTGAATACGTTTTCTGAACACACTCTGAAAGACCTTTCCAACGAGACCTCAAAGGCCATTCATCGAGAATCAATCAAAACCTTTGTCATCTCTCACCCCTTGAATTCCATCGACGACGACGACGAACGCCACCTATCGCAGACGAAGAGCTCGAGTTGCTTTGTGAAGCTTGCGATACTTTGATACTTTAATTTTCCATATTTTTTATATAGATATTATATATTTTTTATATATAATCTTAACAAAAAAAATTGTATTGTAAACAATTAGCAAAAAATGCGAATCAATTTTACATTGTCACGGTTTTTGCCATTTTTCACTCATTTTTGTTGAAAATACGTTGCATGTTCAAATTCCAAGATTGTAGAGAATAAGTGTGGAGAAAATTATTGTACAAATATTTTTTTTTCTTCTATGCTTAGATTACGAACGTGCCAAACATGAAGATGTAAGGGAAGTTGCGAAAAATTAATTTCCATATCACGTTAACCGATACAGAGCGATGGCCAAAATTCTAGAGGAAGGATTACAAAGATCTAGGCCTGAAAATGATCACATAGTGTGGCCCTTTGAAAGACTCAACATGGCGTCTCAATTATGGTGTCCTAACTAGCCTAAATCACCTCTGAATTTTTTAAACCATGCCTGCTGTTACTTTTAACCGAGGAGGCTATCAATCACCCTAGTGTATAGTAATATGTAGGTATATGTTGTTCTATAAAAGAAACATACACAAATCTGTTGACTCTCTGAGATCACAAATTTAAAATTATATTTATTCCTAACCGCCAGCCTTTGTGTTTCTCATTTAATGCGATGCAGTCGCAAGGAAGGCAATAAATGGACAATTCGAAAAGTTTGATTGCATTTCATCGCTACACTTGGCATTGCTGGTTCTTTTTTGCTCATTGGGCTTATAGTAGTTTATGCCGTTGTTGCTGTTGCTGTTGTTGTTATTAGTTTTGTGTCGAGTGCACTAAAGCGCCGGAAATGATATCAAACTTTGCTGGCAATTTTTTACTGCTTTAACTTTTCGTTAAACATAGCAATCCAGTTGAGCAAACAAACAAATTAAACAAATAACATAAATATAAATATGTATGTATGTATGTATGTATGTATGTACTTGTGTTTTCAAAAGTAAAAGTAAGTGTTAAGCAAGCACAAAAAAGTCAAAATTGCGCGCTCTCAACCGAAACTTTACACAGCAACACAGTTTTCCCTGATATCCGGCGCTACTCAGAAGCGACACTGCTGGTGTAGTTGAATGAATGAATGAATGCGCGCTGCTGTCCAACACAGGCGCGGTCGACAAATCACCACGTTTTGCGGAATATCAAAGTTTATGATGCCCAGCGAGAGCGCGCGCGTACGCCGCACAACTTACAACTTTGACCTGCTGATGACCGTAGTGGCGTCAGAGACTGAATACCGCGACGACTTCTTGTCTTTTGGCAAATTATAGCCAGTGCTTAGCTATGGCGCGCAATGAGGCTGTGGCAGTGGCAGTTATAGGGCAATGAGGGCGAACGGGCGAACGACGCCAGCCGCCAGCCGCCGCCGCGGTCGTTAATCGAGTGGGTATGTACACAACATTTTTCATAAGAGGAGGGCGCGCGCGCGCAAAACGGCCGCACAGCAGGATATTATGTATTTTGGTCCCTCAAGCGCATACTGACAATTTCCGAAACTTGCTTACCACCATCGCCTGATGGCAGCTTAGCGCGCTTTGACTACCACTTTTCAGTGGTACGGCCTTCACCCATTCGGATGCTTGCTTATGCGCCGCGCCAACTTCTTTGAGACACTTCTCTATGCCTCAAGTGTTGTGATTTATTTAACAGTTTACTGAGCAAACAAACGCAAGAGGTGGAAAAATAAAATGAAAATATAAAAGTAAAAAAAAAATAAAACAAGGGAAAGCACAAGTAAAAACAGAAGTAAAAACAACGCCGCTAACGAGTAACGAGCAAACGAAGTGCGCGACAACAAGTGGGGGCAGGCGGGGGGGAAAAATGAAGCCAACAACAAATAAGGAAACAAATTATGATTGCTCGTAATAAGCCTTGAAAAACTGGCAACCTAGCTGAGATGGATAGCCAACGACCAAGGGATAGCCGGCTGGCAAGTAGGTTTGTTTGCTGACTGTTAGATGGAGAAGATATATCGCTGAGGCGGGAATTTGCTATGAGACAAGCGCGGTCAGTCAACATTATTATGGCCAAGAGCACGTTCGCTGGTAGGGGAGTAAAATTAAAAACAAAAAAAAGCCATGAAAGTGTATAAGAGCGATTTAGGTGGCTCCTGGGAGCAGCCAAGTGTGCGCAAAGGCATACATATACTATATTTTTTCAAAAAAGTTATTTATTACACTTGATTGCAGTGATATAGGCGGCACTTAGGTATGCAGTTACGCACGTACGTAGATACTTTGGCGCTCGCTAACAATATCAATAGCGTACGTCATGTTTATTCTAAAGGGAGCGAGATTCACTGATGTAAAGCCAAATAACTTCGGACTGATAAGCCTAACTTCTTTTTTCCACAAGGTGCTAGAAAGACTACCGGATTAGCATTCATGTGAATAAATCATCCAGCTTTCAGCATGCCTATACGAATGGCAGGTCTATGGACACAGCTTTACATCAGACTGCAACTACTATTGAAAAGGAATTCGCAATAGGCGTGTCTCTAGACATGGAAACTAAGGTTGACGCAGCAAGATACACACATACATACACTGTGGAATGTAGATGGTGTTAAGCGTACTTACCTTGTATGGCGCTGCCCAGCTCTTAGTAGAATTCTGGCTTCTTATACCAGCCCTTGACAACACTATGGACTAGTGGAATGTAATCGTAAGAGGCCTCACCCAACCTTAGTTTTCGATCGCTGGATTTATGCAGCGGTTTTCAAGCTAAACTAATAGAAATTAACGAAATAATAAAATGGCTTATCGACTCTTGTCTTATCATGTAGGAAATCCCCATTTTCTCTGGCAGTCAGGTAGTTATGAGAATCCATCCCCAAGGATTGTCATGTAGTGTAGACAAACTGCAAATGAAACGGCTAGGAGGAACACCACACACAATGTATGGGTGCCAGGCCACAGTGATATATCGGTGGCGACGAAAGGAGCCTTCTTGGCTGCTATAACTGTTGCTACTAATGTATTCAATTATCATTATGCACACTCAGATTGGAGAATTACTTTATCGAACAGGCTTATTGAAGATGGTCTGCAGAGCTCAGCTACTGGCCCATTTTTTTCAGCCAGAGAGTTCACAGAATCCACATGCAATCGTGATTAATACTGACTAAGTGTTACATACCAATCGATTTCTCTTTTCACCGAGAATCAAATTTAAAAATAAATTTTTATTTGTAATTTTTATGCAAACTTCAAAAAAAAAACAATTATTTTTGATGTTTATATTATACGACTTAGATAACAATTATTGAATACTTTTATTTAAAAAAGTCAACAATGAAAAACAGTAAGTGACTTTT
The DNA here is from genome assembly GCF_001687245.7 of Rhagoletis zephyria. Classification (NCBI taxonomy): domain Eukaryota; kingdom Metazoa; phylum Arthropoda; class Insecta; order Diptera; family Tephritidae; genus Rhagoletis; species Rhagoletis zephyria. The sequence continues at coordinate 10,557 of NW_016162761.1, read as the reverse complement.
GCTTTTGAAGGTCATCAATATAAATCAGTCACCGTTTTTTTTATTTTTTAAATCGTTCGTATAAAAGCCAATAAAAGTCATAAATAACGGTTATTTAAGGAGTAATTAAATAAAAGCCAAAAAATAATTGTTAAAGAGCGATTTTTTTTTTAATAAAAGTTGTAACTGTTACGGTCCCTGATTTTATCTTCTAGGGGAAGTAAGAATTATCTATCTAGAATATCTATTGCGACATCAAACTCAGCCCATGACCGCCTAAGCGTGCCTCCTTACACCGTTGACTTAACCGAACCTTCATACATAGATACATACAAGAAATTATTTTAATCAACACGCTTATGCTCAAAACCTAAAATGGTGGGCATAAAGATTAAAGCTATAAATACTTTATTCCTAAAAGCATCCAAGTGCAACCGCTTCACCATTCCATTTAAAGCAGTTAACCCCATTTGAGCTACAAGTGCAGAAAACTTTGCCCAGCCAATGCTTTAAATAAATAAAATCTGCAAAACTTAAATTAAGCTTTTGTGTTAAAGCATAAAAACTTAATTGCATCACAAAAGCCACTTTGCAAGGGTAAATCGAAGAGAGAGACGCACAAAATTTGCATGGCGTTAAATTGGGTATTAAAAGGCGAGCAAAAGTACGAAAAAAACAAAACGCAAATGCAGAGAATGCGAAAATTTGATTAGATTTAAATATTTTATGCGTAGTTAAAAGTGCTTAAGCGGCCAGTGAAAAAATGTCAAACAAACTAACAAAAAAAATCAGGTTTTAATAAATTTATGTTTCTATTCTATAATTTTTTTTTTGCACAACGGTGGCAATTGCATATTTTTGCATTTTTTTAGAATTTTCGCAAAAGTGTGTTAAACTAAAAGTTCGCATTGTATTTGCTGCATAAAAATTGTGCGCCAGCAGTTGGTAGCTAGTGGCAGTTACAATGTGCCACCATTTACATACTCGTTAAAATTGCTGAAAACTGGCTTGAGTAGGGGTTGTGATAAAGGCGAGTTTCAAATACATGTATGTGTGTGTATGAAAGTGAAAAAAACGTGTATGAACAAAAAAAAAATTGAAATTGTACAAAAAGTGGCTTAAAATTTTACGTTTTCTATATGGAAATTTTTTATATAAAATTTAATAGTTAAATAAGAAAAAAAAACTATACATTTTAACGGCAAAATTTAGTGCTAAATCGGCTAAACGCAAGCGGCAATTAAGCGGAATAATCTCGATATGTTTACTTAGCAAAAGTAACCACAAAATATGTATAGCAATGATTATAAATTTTTCATTGTTAAATTCTTCACACGAAAAAATAGCAGTATTTACATTGATACTTTGAATTGCATTTTAGTAAGGAATTATATATATATATTATAAAGTTTTTGGGAAATGGACGTGATGAAAACGTAACAAGATTCTGCGTGACGGCCTTGGGTTTGGCTCAACTTTTGCACACAGCTTAATTTAATTCTACTTAAAACTGACAGAAATGGACTTGGAAATAAAAATTTTTTTTTTTTTTAATTTTTGGCGCGGAAAATAGCGAAAAAAAGTCAAGTTGGGTAACGAAAATTCCTAGAGTTCTAGCTGCAGGTAATATTGGAAAGGTGATGAATTAGACTTATTTATCTTCAAAATCGAAAACGCTAAAAATTTGTTTCGGTCAAGATGCAAATGAATTACTTGAGGAATATAATTCGCGGATACGTCAGAAAAAAGAAATTTTCATCAAAATAAGCACTTTCCAGCAGATAAAGCTTTGAGGGCTGCCTGACTGCCCTAGAAGAAAACGACTGGTTTGTTCCCTCTAACTATTTGATCAAGATTTCCTGCTGGCCCCTAAATGGCGTAAACACTTCTTCTTAATTCACTCGTGACGCGTTGAAGTATCTACGATCTCAATGACCGGATATTCCCCTAATCCACGAACTGGCCGGTTCGAGTCTTGCTGTTGCAGTAACGGCCGTCCCGAGGAATTTCATCGAGCAGAGATAGCTGCAAGATCTCATTTAGGGCATATGAGGGCGTGAAACAAGGATTCTCTTACACAATTTTGCGCACTTTGTATGCATACATACTTAATCCCATCCTTCATTTATCCATCTGAAATGTAAATTCATCATATAATACAAACATAGGGAAAAGGCAGACCAGACACATCCCTACAAGACAGCTGAGTATCATATGAGTACTCATATTATCATTATCCCTAATCACAAAAGTGCTTATTAAAGTCCTCATTTTCGTTCAGGCCATGGGAAAAAATTGAGTACTTTCCCCTCAATGTTGTCATCAGAAAGTCCTCAGTACTAATAGTCAAACTACTCATTTATGCCGTACTACAAAAACAAGAGTGTAAATGTGTGAGAATTTTTGACTAAAGTGCTCAGCAATGTCTTGTAGGGATGGTGTTTGGGTACATTTCGTCTACAGCGTCCTCTATTATCATGAAATGAATACGCATAACAAATTTCAACCCTATTTTACAATAAATACGTATTATCCAAACAACTCGACTCCAGCCCCACTCAGCTCGATTTCTAGTACATATTGCGTTTTCTATTAGCCTATAATAAATAGGACCTTATATGCAACGTTTAGCCTCCGAAGAAGAGAGAGGCAGAAATACGTGAGTGCTAAAAGCTGGAGATGTTGGCCGACAGAAAAAAAAACGCCCGAAAATTTTACCAGAGTGTTAGGCGACTTACGGAAGGTTTCAAGACCAGGGCGAACTCCTGTAAGAACAACAACGGCGACCTAGTGACCGATGTCCAGAATGTACTTAAATTATGGTGGGAACACTTTTCCATCCTACTGAATGGTAGCAGCACGGCAAGTTGTGGAGAAGACGAACTCGAGCCCCCAGTCGATGTCGATGGGGTCGATGTTCCACCACCTGACTATAACGAGGTATGAATAGCGATTGCGCGCTTGAAACCTTATCAGTGCGGCCTTAGGCCTGGCAAATCCACCATAGATCAGGTATTCACAATACGCCAAATCTTGGAAAAGACCCGCGAGAATAGGATCGACACTCACCACCTATTTGTCGATTTCAAAGCCGCTTTCGACAGCACAAAGAGAAGTTGTCTTTATGCCGCGATGTCTGAATACGGTATCCCCTCAAAAGCCATACGGCTGTGTAAAATGACGTTAAGCAATACCACCAGCAGAGCCAGAATAGGGAAGAACCTCTCCGAGACGTATGATACCAAATGAGGTTTCACACAAGGTGACCCCCTTTCGTGTGATTTCTTTAACCTGATATTGGAGAAGATAATAAGAGCCGCAGGACTAAACTGCTCAGGCACCATACTTTACAAGAGCATATAATTGCTGGCGAAGGGCTATGCCTGTTCTGCCTTCTCGGGATTGGATAGGGAAGCAAAGAGAATGGGTCTGGTGGTGAACGAAGACAAAACGAAGTATCTCCTGTCATCACACAAGGGAGGCGGTTACAGCGCCAATAAAAAAGAAGGAGTGATAGCCTCCAAAAATTTTACTGAAATTTATTTTGTAGTGTTTGCGTCCTAACAACGAAAACGGCTATCATTTTATATACATATGTACATATGTGTATAGATTGAAGGCTTGGTTTGACCTTTGCCAAACTTATAAATAGTCTACAAAAAAAAATAGCAGTGGAAAACATCGCAATTTCTGTTAACTTAATACCATTTCGCAACCTTTTTCTTAGACCAATAATTTTAAAATTTTTAACCCAACCGAAGAAGAAATTAAACAAATATTATTTTATTATATCCTTCTTATTTATAAACCATTTCTAAAAATACCAAAGTAACGTCTCCAATCGTAATTTTTTTCCAGGGTAACAAAAGGAAAAAAATTCATAATGAGCACCTATATTTAAAAAAATAATTTTCTTATTTAAAAAGCGCCAAATTATTATTGCTTTTGTTTGGCAGTGTATGCACCTGACACTTAGCATGATTTAGAATAATTTCTGCTCATTATGTCTGGAATTTTCAATTTGTCTGAGAGGACGAATTTGTTGCTGTAAGCGAAGCCATTTTTCTTTGCGCATTTTTTCTTCTCTTATTATTACTTCGTTTATAGCATTTATCTAAAAAATAATAAACGCGCCTCTAATTGTTTACACCGCGTATCGTTGCGACGGCACAATTTTTATTTTTCTTACTTGGCATTGTTGTAAGAAATTCGAATGTTTTCTTGTTTGTGGTGTATTTTTTTAACTTCCATACATACAAGCGGACGCGCATTTACGCATAGAAGGTTGAGAAAAGCCCAGAAAATAAATGAAATAAAATAAAATAAAATTTAAGAGACAAACTTTAGATGCTTTAGACGTATACAACGAGCAAGTATTTGAATGGCTGGGAGGCTGGCTGGATGGCTAGCGGCTCCCTGGATGACTGGCAATCGCAGCGGATGGTAAGCCACAATGGTTGACTGTTTGGCTGGTATTATGAAAAATTACACACACTTAGTAAATAGAATAGCAAAAAAAATAAAATATAAGCAAAAATGCTATTAGAAGCATGGCAAAATAGAACTGACGCGTTAAACAAAATTATATTCTGATTGTTTTCACATTTTCGCGCCGCTACCGGCCGTTTGGTAGGCCTTGAAAACGCCCGACAGCGGTGGTAATGGTTTCAGCATTATCCATAATCTGATTTTACGCTGCTCTCGCGCGTATTAAACGTTACGTACACACACACACACACACACGCACACATAGTTAGCATGTATTTACATACATACACCCAGTAAGACACGGCGTATACGCAACGCGCAGTTGCTGGTAGCGGCTTGCTTATCTGCTTTGAAGTTGATATGTATGTATTTTGCCTTTAGCTGCTTCAGGGTTTGCGTACGCGCGCGCCCATTCAACTGTTTCGTTTGCAAGTTTATTTATTTATGGCACATATTTACGTAGAAATATTTTTGTCTTTGCTTTCGCTGTGCTGCCATGCCGTTCTCTATTCCATTCGCTTGAAATGCTGTAAATATTTAAATTACATTTGTATTTTGCATTGTTGGTAGGCGTTTATTTGCTTGCCTTTTGTATTTGGTTGCGCTTCCTTCCACCGTTCCTTTCACTTAAATAATGATTTACTGGCAGCAAGCAAATTTTTGGCAATGTTTTCGCTACAAGTAGCGGTACTTGTTAACGATTTCGCCAGCGGGTTGTTAACATAATTTTCTATATGTACTAGGTTGAGTAGTTTACTTCGGTTAAATACTCGTTCGTTGAATGCTTAGCTGGCTGTTTCAATAGACTAAATACTTACTTGCCTTTTGGCTGTCTGCCGACCTTGTACGCGCATTGGTATCGCTTAGCTGTGGGCGACTATTTAGCCACATACACTTGGTTATGCGGTTGCCTTGATGCTATCTTCAATTTTCTAGGCTTCATTCAGCTTGAATCGTATTTGCATATGTTTGTATTTATGTATGTATGCACGTTTTTTGAATGCCTTGCTTCAAGATTGATTACGGCAATGATAAAGAGATTTGCCATTTAAGCTCTTCGCTCATACCATTGCCATCCATGGGGCTTTGCGCTGTTCAAATTGTTTTTGTTGTGCATTTTTGTGGCAATAAAATTAGGCATTTTGGTTTTATTTATTTACGAGTTGATTTTATAATTCTTCAAGGCATTTATTCTAACGCATAGCTAAAGCTCTGCCTTTTGTCGGTTGAGACGCTGAGTTGTTCACTTAATTTTGATAAATGCTGCTGCATAAATAATGTTCATCTGTGCCCGGCTATGGTTAAATGCGATAAATACTGGATGGGAGTTGGCGTTGGATGTGCTTGAGACAATAATCGACAGGCAATAAAAATAAAATATGACAACTTAATGGAGATAAAATTTATTCAATAGTTTTGGAAGGGTTACTTATTTACTTTGGGTTTGTAGTTTGAAAGCAGTTTGAATTTATAGAGAGAACGTCATAATCCATGGAGCTTTTCAGTCAATTACTTCCTTCAAAGAAAAAGGCATCAAGATTTTTTATTTGAATATTAAAAGCTTATAAAAGAGTTTAGCGGAAAATGTAGTAAGCTCTATTTTGAGTTTCGGTTAAATAAAATTTTTGAGACATGATTTTTTGTATAAGTCTTTAATGATTAATTTACTTTCGTGAAATTTCTTCTGAATGAAAAAAAATATAAAAAATTAATTCCACAATAAATAAGTCTCTTAATATAGATAGTCACTCGGCTAAGATGAAAAATGGACATAATTGCACAATAAAGCCGCCGAAGCCGAGGGTATACCGCCAAAGCTGTTCAAAGCCAGTGGTAAAAAGCTAATTGGCCACATTTAGATCATATGACTAGTAGTTGGCAGAAGACTGGAGTTTCACAGGGCAATTCTGGCTAAGATAGTAAAAAGTGTTTCGTAAGACAAATAAAAGACAAGTGCCAAGATATGTTAGAAAGAATTTTTTTTATTCTAGCACAAAAGTCTTGGAAAAAAAGCTCTCTTATTCACCACTCGTGGTGGAAATCTATGTTCATAGAAAGCACTTGTACACTGGCAATCAAAAGTGAGTGCATGGTGCTTTTTGTTTTTTTTTTCAGTGTTTTTCAATTTAAAATTTGTTGCTTATTTTTTTTTATAAAAACATGTTTCATGCTTTAATCAAAACCACATAAGACAAACTTTCAAATTTTATACAGAACTTAGAAAAAATCAACAAATTTCCATCTAAATTTTGAACTTTTTAATCTGAATTTTTATAACAAAATCGCATTGATTTTTAATGCGCCTTTATTGCTGATGGCTCTTTGCAAACAAAAAAATTAATGCTATATTTTATGAATTGTACGTTTTATATTTTTAAAACCGCAAATTCTGTCTGAAAAAAAATATTTAGAACTTACACTTGTTTTACTAGAATTAAAAAACCGAACTATTTGCGTAGTCAACATTTTCTAAAAATTCAGATTAAAAATTTCAACATTTCTTGAATTTTTCTAAATTCTGTACAAAGTGTAAAAGTTTGACTTATGAGGTTTTGAATAAAGCATGAACGAGCGGAGCACTCGCGTGCAATTTTTTTATTTTTTCTTTCTTTTTTTAGTTTATAATTTTTTTAATTTTAATTTAATTTTTAGATTTTATTCTTAAAAAAAAAACATATAATTTTTAGATTCATTTAATTTTTGAGTCTTATCTTATGTATTTTCTCTTTTTTCATTAAGTTTTATTTCTAAACTTAATTTTTATTTCTTTGTTAATTAAAATTTCTTTTGATTTTTAGATTTTATTGTTAAAAAAAAAATATATATAAATATTTTTTTTAATTTTGAACAATTTTATTGGGCTTGAGGCTGTTTTTAATGAAAATTTTTGTGAAAAATCCACAATTTACATTATGGTAGAAATTACGGCTGTTATTTCGGCTACATCTCCTCATCAGACTCCTTCGACTGGGATTTTATCCAACGATCCCAGCCGCCATAGCCAGCAGTCTACCCACTGAGCTAAGTTCGCCACGTAAACTGTTTTTGCTGTTTCCACTTTTTCATTTGTTAAGCAAACTGCAATCAAGCGCAGCTATTGCGCTGCTATTTACACTTGATTATGTGGTTGTTGACTGCGGGTTTTTATTAATAATTCTATTTTTAGAATGTTTAACTTTTAGGTGTGCTCGTCCCTAAGTTATTTGCTTTTGTTATTTATGGCCTTAAAATAATTTTTTTTTTTTTAGGAGCCTTCGCCTGTCGAAAGCAGGAGTACATCATTTGGCCTAGAAATGACCAGGAAACTTCGAGTGGCTGCAGATATTTGCCTTCACTTGATTTACAACTTATTTTGCGGCACAATTGTTCACTTAATCTCTTCTCAAATACCATTACCCACGCAATATCGTTTCTGAGATGTTGCACTCTCAAGAGTTGGCAGCCTTATTTATCTGCCAAAATCTTTTCTAGGGAAAATAAGTAGATTTCGTTTTGCCATCCACTCGATGGTTAAGTGTAGAATATCCGACTCTAGATTTACCGTTAGTGCTAACGTCGGAAATTGCACCCGCTATGCAAAGCCATGGCCGACGTTGAAGTGAGTGACTATTTAAATTAACCACCCGCCAGTTTGAAAGCATACTTTGAAAGGATTTTGTTATTCTTAAAATGTGCATCCTTGGTGAGAGCTAAAAACAGAAAATTAAAAATGTCTGCCTAACATTTTAGAAGTGTTATATGTCATTGAAAATATACTTGTGATTAACAAAGATTGTTTGTTGGTCCAGAGTATCTCATCAGCCTACTTAATTCGTGTAACTCAAACTCTAGGCCACTAAATACACCTTTACTCTTCATAAAATTTAAATTCATGCCCTAGTCGGATCTCAATGGCAGAAGTGGTTCGAGAGATGTTGCAACATGCAGACTAAATGTTGTGTCTTCCAACATTAGCACCAAAGACTCAATTGATGGTCTCCTATATCGCGGGAGAACTGATTTGTTAATTCCGAATTTATATTTTGTTCAAGCAAATTTGTGTGTAGAATGGTTCCTTCTTCTATTTCCTTGCGATAAGGAAAATATGATTATTATTTCACATTAAAATTTATTAAAATTCGTGTAAGGCATTAATTTGAAAAATATTAAATAGCCCAAAAGGGCTGAGCACAAAGGTTTACTACAAGTATTATGAAGATGGCTTAAAAGCGAGCGCATGTAAAAAAAAAATCAAAAAAAGTGAAAAAAAATATCATTAAGTATTATTACAACCAACAATAAGTATCTACTACGGAATGAGCACCACAAACAATAGAGTCATAAAAATGTCGCACTTGGACCCTCACGGCAAATGAAAACAACACCAACAATAAAATAATGAAAACAAAAGCAACAATCGAAATAATAAAAGCAACAAATATCACACTGAAATTGTCGCTGGCTGTCAAAACAATGTCAACATTAACGCCGGTTTAACCGCCATTCTACTAAAGAACAAAACACATAAAAGATCTGGCGTTCAAAAAAAAAACCAAGAAATTAAGCTAAAAAAATGCAAAAAGACAAAATAAAAAAAATACTATTTTATATAAAAGCGTAAAACAAAAGAAATATTCAAGCCATAAAACAGCCGAAGGCAATAGCAAATGGAACAAAGTAATGCAGCTGGCAGAGTTCGAAGTGGAATGTGATGGCCGTGCAGTAATGCGAGGGGTCGGAGCAGCACGGGTGAGGACACATAAACTGCGAATCCGTTTTTTATCGCCTTTTTTTAACTACTACTTTTATATGATTTCTACTTTGTGCACACGCGCACGTATGCACATATATGTATGTACGTATGTATCTTTACTATCGCAAAATTGGTAGTTTGAATGTATTTGTCTATTTATTCAAGTCCAACTACTACTATTAGTACAATGCAGTGTGTAAGTCTCCACATGTAACAAAGTATAGTATCTAACAGAACAAGATACCTCAACACAAAATATAATGAATTCTGAAATAGGGTGTTCTTGAATTGATTTTTTGGATAGGGCGTTTTCAAACTGGCTGCCGAGATAGGTCGCTCCTTTACTTTGGTGTCGCAAAAAGTATGTCACAGATAACGTCTGAAAATTACCCTCGCTTTGTTGCATATATAAGAATGAAAAATTATAGATATAAGTGGGTATCGATACATTCGGTCCCTACTCACGGCTCGCTCGGTTCAGTGATGCCAGATATTCTCTGTTAAAAATCCCACGAAAATCGGGAAAAATCTCTCAATTACCCATATTTTAAAAATTTATCGCACAAAATTCCTGAAGAATTCAAAAAATATACATATTTTAGTAGTAAAGATGTAACATTCAAGTTTCTCCTCTACATGAAACACCAGTTACAATTGAAAAGATTTCTTTCTTACTCAGCGCTTGAATTGAGTAACGTGCGAAAATTTTCAAAATTCTCCTTATACTTTTTAATAATTATGCATCATTTCACTCCACATCGCATCTTCAAAACGATTAATAACGTAAGAGTGTTGAATATTCTCGAATTTTGATCAATTATGCATCGATAAATGTGTGAAACGAAAATCCTTTTTTTATTTGAAATGTCCCTCTTTTCCCTTTTAATATTATTTGTTGCAAAATATTCCTCAAATAGAGAAATTGGCAACTACAACTTTCGTCAACGGACGAGATTTTTCGTTTAGTTTATCTCTGCATTGGAGTACTAATGGGGCAACTGGCCACCGCCAATGCTACCTCCATTATAAAGTAGACAGTTAAAGCCGTTGCCCGGAGATTGAGCGGAAAGAAGTTTTGTGTAAAAAGGAATGCATAATGAACTATTTTTGGGCTAGAGAAATCTTCTGCTGGGTAGTATTTGTCTAAAATGTTTTCATTGTTGTATGCTTTGGTAAAGCTTCGTACACACATACGACATATGTATGTGTGTATGTTTGCTTATATGTATTGATTTATTTATAGAGGTTTATTTATGTTTGTTTATGGTGAGTTGTGAACACTTAAATTCAATATTTTTTCAATTGTGTACCAATCGAGAGCACTTATTATTGAGAATGTTAATATAAAAAAAAAATGT
>NW_016162760.1:36190-40851 GCF_001687245.7 Rhagoletis zephyria | reverse complement strand
CCCCTGAAGATGCTAAAGACTTTAGCGAAACGTCTGGTAAAAACGTGAAGAACAGTGTTTTCTTGCACATAAAAGAGATCAAAAAGCCTTTGAAATACCTAAAATATTATACCAAAAATTGATCATCAACTAATAATCAAATTGTATAATCTCGGAAGGCCTGCCGAGGTATATATTTTTTCTTTTTATTAAACATCAACGAAGAATCACAACAACAAACATGAAGGACTTCTACAAACATATGAAGTACAAACACGGCGAACACACATGCATGACACTGAAACGCTACAGTAAACTAAAACAGAAGTTAACCAAACAGATGGCGCAACTTAAGTTCTTATTAGAATGCAGGAAATATAACCTACTGCCAAATCACTTGACAAATGCAATCAAGAAGGTTAATATAAACACCACATCCCACAAACTAAAAGCACAAACCGAAAAAACAAAACAACTTTTTTTAAAGAAAATACTCAATACAGAAATTTCACAAACAAACATGAGTATTAGGACTTCTAAGACCCATCTACATCACGCGCAACAACAACTTAAACACAGCATAAGCAAAATAGAACTGGATTGCTTTATCTGCAAGCAAGACTGCCTCGGCCAGAGAATTAAAAAAGAACGCGAAACAATACAAACATCTAAGCTCGAGAGACTAAAATACCAACAAATGCAGAAGCTGGGAATAGATTTAAACAACGATTGGTTTGTAAACAAAACGGACATAGATTTCCCAGTAGAAACAAAGTGGCTGCTGTCATTAGGCAGGAAATTCACACTACCCACAACGAAGACTAGTTTCCCACCGATTCGAATGATTGCAGAAATTGAACAAATCATACAACAAGAAAAGGATGACAGAGTCAAGGAAATTGCAAGATGCAAACTCAGCAATAATATAATACAATTTAAACGGAATATAAGGCACAACTCAGCAGAAAAATTTATATTAGAAACATTCAATAAGACCAAAACTTTCTTAAAGTCGCACAAAGACGATATTATCTTAACAGACGCAGATAAGGGAAACAAAACAGTGGTAATGTACAAAGAGGACTACACAGAAAAGATGAACAAACTACTTGATGACAAAAACACGTATAAAATAGTAAGAAACGATCCAACAAATGCGCTACAGAGGAAGAACAACACCCTGGTTGACGAATTGTACAAAAGCAAAATTATTGACTACAGAGGTAAACAACAACTCGTATGCACAGCAGCGATTGCACCACGACTTTACGGATTACCAAAGATCCACAAACCTGACTTGCCCTTAAGGCCAATTTGTTCGTCCATCAATGTTCCGTGTTATGGTTTGTCCAAATATGTAGGTAAGATTCTCAGTAATCTCATCTCTGAGGAATACAATATAAAAAATGCGTTCAGATTGAAAGATAAACTGGATAAAGTAAAAGTAAGTGAGGAAGAATTGCTGGTGTCTTTTGATGAGTATCGTTGTTTACCAACATTCCGATACCCTTAGCCATTAATATCATAATGTCAAAATGGAGCACAATAAAACAGTCGACGAACATCCCCAAAAACAAATTTCTAAATATCCTTAATTTCTGCCAGAAGGATAATAATTATTTCGCGTGCAACGAAAAATTCTACATTCAAACCTTTGGAATGCCAATGGGAAACCCTCTCTCACCCACAATTGCTGATATTATAATGGACGATTTACTGAACGCAACTTTGATAGAACTTAAAGAAATCTATAAAATTGATATACAATTTATAGTAAAATATGTGGATTAGAGGTGTCAAACTATCGATAGTCACACCAGCGACAGTTTTGATAGTTTTCAGAAAAACTATCAATATTCACGATAGTCTCGAAAAAAACAAAACTATCGATAGCACTATGGATAGCGCTAAATCAGTTAGGTTGCTTTGTTTATACAGGATCATAGTGAAATAAAAAATTTTCTTATAAAATTTATAATCACTCAAAATTAAGGAANTGGATCATAGTGAAATAAATATTATCTTATAAAATTTATAATCACTCAAAATTAAGTAACTGCTTTGCCAAAATACTTCTCTTTTTAGAAAGTTCAAAAACAAATACAAGTTATACAAATAAAACAGGATTTACGATTAACATATGTATGTATTTTGCCCTAAATGCGTGCATATTTGAATATGACGTCGGCATCGCACTAAAAACAAAATTTTTAATTCCAATTCAAATAATTTCAAAATAATTGGTAGAGATGATCGATAGTCCACTAAACTATCGATATTTTTGATAGTATAAGAAAAAACTATCAAGGAGTATTGATAGTNTTCTAATGAGGATGACATTTTGGCCATAGTTAAACGAAAGGATGTGGACATTATATTGAAAGTAGGGTTGTTCGACTTCACTAGAAAGTCGACTTTCGACTTTTCGATCGACTCTGTACAGTCGACTTTAAAAGTCGACCGATCCACGAAGAAAAGTCGACTTTGTTCGACTTTTTTAATAAAAAGAAAATGTATTAAGTATACTCTGCATTTAACTCATATATTAGCTATAAATATAGGAGTCAGAATACGCCATAAATATCTTGATTTACCAGTGGTCTTTAGAATAATCTGTAATTTAGTGAAATTCAATGCTGGGCAAAAAAAAGACACTAAAGGATTTTTAAAGATTTTGAAAATTGTTCCAGTTATACAGCATGAAAATTAAAAAAAAATTTAATTCTCACAAAAAAAAATTCTAAAAATTTTTTGAATCGATATTTGGTAATTACGGACAACTTTTTGAAAAATGTGGCCTTTCCGATGGAGCAGAATTGGCGGGTATTGGTAGAAATATAAGTGCCACTTTATAAGCATGGATAAATATGTGAGTAGCCCAGACAGCTAGTGGATTGAGACTATCCACACGACTAATGTCGCATATTAACTGGAATCCTCTAGCAACGTTTTTAGCGGTGTTTCAAATTTTGTAACTTACGGATTGGTCAAATTCGAACCAAAGACTCTCTGTAAAAACTTACATAAACTCAAGCAGAAAAACTTTCTTGCATGAAATTGTTAAAATAAATATAATAATAATATAATATGTTTATCTTACCTCATTATTAACTGAAGATTGTGGANACGTAACAATATGGCAGCACAGAAAAGATGCAACTCTGCCAAACAAAGAAATATACAAACGCGAACATTCTTTGGTTTTCTTTTATTCTTGGATTATATTCTTAGAAGTTTTTAAGCGAACGTCACTTTTGAATTCGCAAACGAACATTATTCGTACTCCCTTTTTATTTTTCTAAAACGATGTAAATGAATTATATGTATTAACTTGGATTTTAATTTCAATAAATAGTTTTTTAAAGCTGCTGTACCTGCTCAAATTAAAAGTGGGCAACACGATTGTTTTAACTGGGCGGACAGCTGCTGTGAACGTTGGTGAACCAACAATTCTTTAAAAAATTTGTGGCAAATTTCTAAACATGAGCACCGAGGCTGATTGCGGCATTTGCAAAGATTCCGAGGAGGGAGACATGGTGCAATGTGATGACTGTGACAAGTGGTTTCACTTTCAGTGCGCAGGTGTCTCAGCTAGCATCGCAACGAGTAGTTGGGTATGCAATGAATGTACCAACAATAACACGGTCGTCGCCATTGAACCCAAATCGCAGCAAGAAGAGACTTCACAGCCTCCGGACAACGCAGAGCAAGCAAAGAAGTGTATGCAGGAGAGTGCTACGCTAGTGGGTAGTGTCCTAGATGTAAGATTGGAGCTTCAACGTCTGGAAGAAGAGCAGCAAACAAATCTTCTGTTTCTAAGAAGGAAATATGAAATATTGCAGAGACATGGTGTCACGCCTGACACGAACATCAACGCGGATGCAACATTTTCTTGCATGTCTACTGTATTGAATGCAACAAATGAAAATATGCACGGTGGTGTACAGGGTGCAGCAAGCTATCCTGTAACCAACAATATTGCACATGATGCGAATATACAAACAAGGGGATCAGTGTCGACTTCATGAAATGGTCCAAGTACGCATGCTTCGACATTCATGCAAATAGGTAGTACTCAACAAGTGGATGGGTGTTATAGACAGGTGCAGGGCGGTAGATGCGTTAGTCGTGATAATGGCAATCACGAGTATGGTCAATATACCCAATCACAATATTGTCGTAATACGTCATCGGGAACGTATCAGCGACGCGAGCAAATACAAGCAAGGCATGCTATTCCAAAAGAGCTGCAAACTTTCAGTGGCAAACCAGAGGACTGGCCAGTCTTTATAAGTAATTTTGAAAATTCAACTCGAATTTGTGGTTTCAGCAATGACGAGAACATGCTCAGACTGCAACGTGCACTTAAAGGTAAAGCATATGAATACGTGAGCAGTCAACTTTTACTACCAGAGTTAGTACCGGAGGTAATCGCTACGCTTCGAATGGTTTTCGGTAAGCCTGAATATTTAATTAACAATATTTTGGAAAAGATTCGTTTTTCGGCTGGGGTAAATGCAAACAAGTTAGAAACGCTAGTCAACTTCTCACTAGAAGTAAAGAACCTAATTTCAACAATACAAGCAGCCAGTCTCACGGCTCATTTGAACAATCCTATGCTTTTGCAGGAGTTAATTTGTAAACTCCCAGCCAAACTAAGTTTAGATTGGGCGGTGCATAGC
>NW_016162760.1:9831-31056 GCF_001687245.7 Rhagoletis zephyria | reverse complement strand
TTATAGTAAAATATGTGGATGACATTTTTGCCATAGTTAAACGAAAGGATGTGGACATTATATTGAAAACACTCAACAAATATCATCGAAAATTGCAGTTCACAATAGAAACAGAGGCAAATTTCCGGATCCCATTTTTAGACGTTATGATCCATAGATGAAATGACTTTAATACTTGACTGGTATTCGAAACCTACATCCTCGGGACGTTTAATAAATTATTTGTCGTCACAACCCTCTAAGTACAAAATTAATACTGCTAAGAACTTAATTAATAAGATACTAAAAATAAGCCATCAACAATTTCATGACACAAATATAAAGAAAATATTCAACATTCTTAGAAGTAACAACTACCCGGAGCACATAATTCATAGCCTAGTTAAACAAATAACAACACAAATTAATGACAAACGCAATAACCCTACGATCACAACAACTAATAATGAGACAAAACGCTACTACAGTGTAACATACGTACCTAGACTCAGCGAAAAATTTGATCGCAAGAAATACACTAACAACCAAAATACAATACTAGCATACCGATCAAATCACACGTTGTCTTCAGTATTTACCAAAACAAAAACTCCAATAGAGCCGCACCAACAAAATAACGTAGTGTACGAAATAACATGCGAAGGAAGTGAAAACGAAAAGTGTAATAAAATTTACATTGGAACGACAAAAAGGCCGCTTGCAGTTCGCTTATCGGAGCCTGAAGCGGACATCAAGAAGAACAAGAGCAACACGGCACTATCACAACACATATCAGCAAGCGGACACACAGCTGATGTAACTAAAACGAAAATAATAGAGAAAGAAAAGAGGGAGAGAACAAGATTCACGTTGGAAAGCTTACGGATATTACAGAAGAGGGACAAGACAATGATCAAAAAGGAAGACACGGATGACATCGCGACTGCTTATTTATTATGTTTATAGCTAAAATCAACAGTATGACAAGTGTACCACACGACGTTGGTATCGATGCGGACCAATTAGTTCAAGTTTTTATGTTATTTATTTGTTTATATATGTACGTGAATTTTGAAACTCGTGTTCATATGTAAGTGCAAAATTTTAAAAATCCTTTAAAAATCTGTGATTGTTTTTGTGTATTGTTTGTAGAACTGTTCACAAAAATTTTGTGTGTCATTACTAATTTTAAATTGTATGTCTATTTATATGTATGTTGATGTGAAAATAAAAGGAGAATAAAACACCCCTGAAGATGCTAAAGAATTTAGCGAAACGTCGGGTAAAAACGTGAAGAACAGTGTTTTCTTGCACATAAAAGGGATCAATAAGCCTATGAAATACCTATTGAAATTTTAATATACCACGGGTTATCTTCGTTAACATTAAATTCATTAAAAAGAGATCTGTTTGTTCCTCCAAGATCACACACCATTGCTACAACATTATATCCGCAGCTATAGCATTTTTCTAAAATTCTTAGGATCACATCATCCGTCATCTTACGATCAAAATCTTAAAACACTGGCTGTTTCCATTTAGACATAAGTCCTAATTGAACAGTATGAGTATATGTATTTGGCTTCAGTCTTTATGCGTATCGCCGTAACTGTAGCTTGGGCTAGCTTTCTACCGCAATAAAAACGCTTGGGCGGTTAAATTTAACAAATGTATGAATTCTTTATTTAAACTTTAAAATTGTTTCACCAAATTATAGCAGTAGTTAAGACGCGTGTATAGCAAAGCGTAAGACCAATTCTCGAGTGGCGTGACAAAATTAAAAATGATTTGCATGTAGCTTACGTTTTCGTAAGGGTAAAAGGAAAACGGACTACAGTTAGGTTTATGTTCTAAAAAATTACAATGTAAGAATAAAGGGAATATGCAAACTAGGCAAATGAAAAGAGTACAAAATACGAAATGATATTTAAACGAATGTATGATATTGTAGCGTAGGTGAATATGAATTCAGGGCTGTTGGTGCTAAGCAACAGGGTGCTCCACATAATTCCCCCTCCAGACGAAAGCTACATGTAACGACTGGGGAATTTTACTCGGCGACCTACACGCGTAAATTTCGCCGATGCATTGTGGTTTTCCCCATCTGCTTGCAGCTCTTGGCTACCGCTTGTTGTAGGTTTCGTCGATGCGTTGTTTTGCTCATCTGAGTGCGGCTTTTGGGTACCGCTTGTTGTAGGTTTCGTCAATGCGTTGTTGTGCTCATCTGAGTGCGGCTTTTGGGTACCGCTTGTTGTAGGTTTCGTCAATGTGTTGTTGTTGTGCTCATCTGGGTGCGGCTGGATTACGTTTGGTGACGCTTCGATATCGGACCTTGTTAAAAATGCTGGTTCAAGCCTGTCCAGACTTATGTTGCTTGGCCGACCTCGGATGACTACTGTGAAATATTTCGACGTTTTACGTGCTACTGCGTATGGGCCGTCGTAAGGATTAGTCAGCGCGGGGCGCACTGAATTATTTCTGACAAAAACGTGTTGCTGACCGTAGCATTTGAGAAACGAAAGTTGTTGGAGGCGAATGGTGTGCGGTATCAGTCGGGCGTAGTTTATCCATTGACTTTCGAAATCCCGCTACTGTGTCGCTGGTCAGTTCAGCGGGTTTGGTCGGGTGGAAAAATTCGCCAGGAACTTTCAAAGTTGTTCCGTAGACGAGCTCCGCTGGAGATGCGCCAATATCTGGTTTGAAAACTACTCTAAGGCCAAGTAGGATCGAAGGGAGATAATGTATCCACTTGCTGGAGTCATGGGAAAGAACTGCTGACTTTAGACATCGGTGCCATCGTTCGATTATGCCGTTGGATTGGGGATGATACGACGTAGTTCGCAGATGAGTCGTTCCAATCAAAGAAATAAGTTCCTGAAATATTGCGGACTGCAACTGCCGGCCACGGTCTGATGTTATGCGTTCGGGAACACCGAATCTCGATATCCAGTGCGTCATTAATGATTTGACGACAGTTTCGGCAGTCATATCGGGAATGGGAACTGCTTCCGGCCAACGTGTAAAGCGGTCGATGATCGTTAGGCAACATCGCTGGCCTTCACATAATGGAAAGGGGCCAACGATATCGATGTTAATGTGTGTAAATCTCCCCTGAGGTGGTTCGTATTTAACCAGAGGAGATTTCGTGTGGCGATGAACTTTTGATCGTTGACATGCTTCACACGTTTTCACAATTTCCGAGGTGTGCTTTTTTATGCTTTTCCAAACAAAACGTGCAGTGACCAACTTTGTAGTGGCGCGTACTCCAGGATGGTACAAGTTGTGTATTTTAGACACGATTTGGTTGCGAAATTCTTTCGGAATATACGGGCGTATTTTCGGTGTCGATGTGTCGCAAATTACCTCGACGTTCGTTCCTGGGAGAACAAAAGGTTTTAGTGTTAGTGAAAATTTTGGATTTGTACCTGATGTCAACAATGTTTGGAGCTCCTGGTCGTTTTGTTGTGCGTGTGCAATCGCACGATAATCTATGACTTGATCCAGTGCCTGTATTCGTGAAAGCAAATCTGCAGTGACGTTGGCTTCTCCCGATATGTGCCTTATGTCCGTCGTAAACTGTCCGATGAAATCAAGTTGGCGTGCACGGCGCGGGGCCGTTTTTTCTAGCTTCTGCTTAAAGGCGAAAACAAGAGGGCGATGATCCGTAAGTAGATGGCAACGTCGTCCTTCAATCATGTACCGAAAGTGTGAAAGCGCTTGAAACATTGCGGTCAGCTCTCGGTCATACGTACTATACTTACTCTGGGCCGGTGTTAGCTTTTTCGAGTAAAATGCTAGGGGTTGGAATGCGCCGTCGACTACTTGATGCAAAGCAGCACCCACGGCAAAATCCGAGGCGTCTGTGTGCAGAGACAATTCTGCGTTTGCTGAGGGATGAAAAAGCAAGGTAGCGTTTGCAAGTTCTTTTTTACAGCGCCGAAATGCTGCTTCGGCTTCGGTATTCCAAACTAGTGGTGTAAGGTCGTTTCTTTTGTTTCCCTCGATCAGTTCCTGGAGTTTAGACTGATAGTCAACGGCATGGGGAAGAAATTTCCGATAAAAATTCAGCATGGCTATAAAACGTTTCAAGTTCTTGGCTACTGTTGGTTTAGGAAAACTTAACATTGATGCAACTTTTTCCGGAAGAGGCTTGATTCCTTGTGAATCGACGAGATGNCCTGGAGTTTAGACTGATAGTCTACGGCATGGGGAAGAAATTTCCGATAAAAATTCAGCATGGCTATAAAACGTTTCAAGTTCTTGGCTACTGTTGGTTTAGGAAAACTTAACATTGATGCAACTTTTTCCGGAAGAGGCTTGATTCCTTGTGAATCGACGAGATGACCCAGGAACTTAATTTCCGTTTTCCCAAATACGCACTTAGAAATATTTACTGTCAGATTATTTTCCTGTAATCGCTTGAACAGTAAACGTAAGTGTTGCTGATGTTGCTCGATTGATGACGAAGCTACGCAAATATCATCGATATATGGAAAAACAAAGTCGAGGCCCCGCAGCACTTCGTCTATTAGGCGCTGGAACGTCTGTGCTGCGTTGCACAGCCCGAAAGTCATAAATTGAAACTCATACAAACCAAATGGCGTCGTAATGGCGGTCTTTTCCACGTCGTCGGGGTGAATTGGTACCTGATGGAATGCTCTTTGCAGGTCGATCTTCGAAAAAATCGATTTTCCGCAGAGAACATTAGCAAAGTCCGTTAGGTATGGCAGTGGATACCGATCGGGTACCGTCTGAGCGTTGAGCGCCCGATAATCTCCGCATGGCCTCCAGGTTCCATCGCTTTTTTTAACCATATGGAGTGGGCTTGACCAATTGCTGCTAGATGCGCGACAAATTCCAGCTTTCAGTAAGAAGTCGAATTCGGATTTTGCTGCTTCCAGTTTGTCAGGCGGAAGGCGACGCGGTCTACAAAACACTGGCTGCCCTGTCGTTTGAATTCGATGACAAATTGTTGATTTTGACCTGGAGGCGAGTGGTGCCAACTTTGTGATGTTCGGAAATTCTGCTAAAATTTCGCTGAAAACCCCAACAATCGTGAACGTTTTCAACTCTGTTGCGTTATATTTTATAGTTGGCGATAGAGGCGATGCTAGGGATGTCATGTTGTCGATGAGCTTATTCCGACGCATATCTATAAGAAGATCGTAATATTTTATGAAATCAGCGCCGATGATAGGTTGGGTCACATCGGCGATTACAAATGACCAGATAAACTCACGCCGAAGACCGAGATCAAGTTTCATCCGCTTTTCGCCTAAAACTCTGATGGCAGCCCCGTTGGCAGCATAAAGTTTCAAGGCACTAGGACGAATATCGCATGATGGTGAGGCTAGCGGTAGGATCGATACGTCGGCCCCCGTATCGATGAGGAATGTCGTCTTTGAAATTCGGTCTTTTACTTTGAGGCGAAAAACTCTACGCTGTGCGACAAACGAATCGCACTGTAGCTCCACGTGGTTTTTTAGTCATAGTTCTCCCTTCTCTGTCGTAAGCGCAGCTGCACGGTGTCTATAGCGGCATGGGCTGCGGCACTTGCGAGCGTTTTTACCGTACTTTTGGTGGTACCAGCATTGTGAGCTGGCAGATGATACCGGACTACTTCCTCGTTCAGATCGGTTCGTGCTTCGAGAGCGATACTTACTGGCAGACTGTTGGCGACAGCGAGAAAGTACGGAAAATCTATCAAGTCGTTTGCCTAGGTCTTCTACAGTTGCGTGTAGTTGATTTATTTCGTTGGTAACTCTCGATTCCACTCCATTAACCTGATGTGGAACAACTGCGTCTATGATTGAGTCTGCAATTTTTGTAAATTCCGTAGCGGTGCCCGACGAGGCAGCTACGACCGGTTGGGCGAATTCTGGGAGTCGCTTAGTCCAGAGACCCTTCAAGGCAGCTTCCCCTAGTGTACTCCCGGCGACACGCTTCATTTCGAAGTATAATTCGGAGGGCTTTTTATCTCCGAGTGGAAGCTCGGAAAGAAGTCGATTTAAGCGCCTCTGTTCGCTATCGGCGAAATGCTCGGTTATTTTCGCTTTGACGTACTCAAACCGATCCTGTTGCGGCATTGATGCGATCACCCCCGATAATTGGCCAATCACTGTGGGGTCGAGTGCTGCAAACACGGTTGCTGCCTTCTATTTGTCGGACGTAATCCCAGAAGCGGTGAACCAAAAATCCATCGAGGTGAACCATGCCTCGATATTATTGCTGGACATGGTGGGGATTGGTAAGCGAGCATAAACAGCGGCAGCTTGTCTCTCGGGTGTCGGTTGCATCCCCTCGGAATAGCGGGGGTTCTGAAACGGTGTAGCATTCGTCGGTTCTGATGAAATTCCGCTATCGGAATTGGTGATCATATTAGCAGTTAAATTTTCTATCGCGTGATTTTATAACTGTGTTTAATAGCGTTATAACGGAGTCTCACATCCGACCTTCAAACGTTGTACGGGGTCACCAGTTTATGGCTTCAGTATCGCGTATCGCCGTAACTGTAGCTTGGGCTAGCTTTCTACCGCAATAAAAACGCTTGGACGGTTAAATTTAACAAATGTATGAATTCTTTATTTAAACTTTAAAATTGTTTCACCAAATTAGAGCAGTAGTTAAGACGCGTGTATAGCAAAGCGTAAGACCAATTCTCGAGTGGCGTGACAAAATTAAAAATGATTTGCATGTAGCTTACCGTTTCGTAAGGGTAAAAGGAAAACGGACTACAGTTAGGTTTATGTTCTAAAAAATTACAATGTAAGAATAAAGGGAATATGCAAACTAGGCTGCAGTTCCAAATCATGCTTCAACTTTGCAATTTCGGTTAGGGATGCAAATTTTGAGGAGTAACATCGATACATCGATGTCTCGGTACATCGGAGAAATCAACATCGATGCCAAAATACATCGCCAGAAAATCATCGATACATTGATGGTTTCCGATGTTTGACAATTTGTTAGGCTCTAGTGGGATTAAGATACATTTAATATTTTTCAATCCAAAACAATACAGTAGGGCGGCTCAGCATCTTGTGCATATGCTCTTGCATTTGCATATTCGTTGCATTTGTAAATTCACAACAATAAAATGCACACGGTTGCTATGGCAGCCAGCTTAAACTTTGCAAATGCAATTCCAACTGGAAATCCCAGACCATTTCCACAACATCCTGAACAGCCTTAGTCTTCTGTTATGCAGTGAGGGAAAATTTCCCTGTATTTAATTAACCTTCTACTAAAACATACATATCGTCACCTGAAACGCAAAATAGCGTAACAACATCGTCACTGAAATGGAAAAAGTCGTGACAATTTTGTTTTTGCATACAACGATGTGGGGAGTTGTAATTCGATGAAATCCGTCATAGCAATCAAAAAGTGAATTTTGAATTTTTTTATAAGTTAGAACTTTTTGCATTTCAGTGACGACGTTGTTACGTTATTTTGCATTTCAGATATGTATATATCGTCGTTTAAAGTGCAAAACCGCGTATTAACAAAATGCAAAACCGCGTATCAGCAAAATGCAAAACCGCGTATGTGAAGTTGTAGTAATATGTAATGTGATAAAAACACTCATATTTCAAAATGGTTCTCTTTTTTATAAAGCAATCGTATTCCTGGCTAGAAAATATATTAGGACGAATGGATAGGGATTGAGCCAAGAGCTTGTGTGAGCAAATCCAATTTTTGGCAGCCAATGTCAGTTACGCGGTTTTGAAGAATGACGATACGCGGTTTTGTACTTTAAACGACGATATGTATAATGTAAATTCATACAATGGTGAGGCCGTTGGGTCCCAAGTTTATAAGGACTGAGTTCTTTGGAATTTTATGAGCCCGCATAATGAGTATTTTCTATCGCAGAACAATAAATGTTTCACATACGGGTGGTCGGTCTGTTTTAAGTGTAGGGCATTCCAAAAACTGCATACTAAAGAATGATTAAAACAAATTTTTAGAAAAATAATGGGTTTGTGTATCAAAAGGAAGTGTGAGTCACACTAAATTCGATTTTCAAAACATCGTTGAAACTGACCTCGATGTATCGTCAATTTAGCAATTTTAGAAAATTGTAAATATCGATGGCAAACATCGAATTTTGAGCCGATATTATCGATGTTTCAAAAACATCGATGCATCGTTTGCATCCCTAATTTCGGTACACTGCTTACTATTTATTTATTAAGCACATTATTTTCCCGTTGTGATCGTTGTCTAAAAATAGTGTTTGTATTGTAGCAAAGGAACGATATGTGGAAGTAAATCTATTAAACTTACACTTTCGCTTTCAACACCTCAATTTCTTGCATGGTGCTGTCATAAAAGGAGAAGTCGCGAGGTGGTGATGTCGCGGCATTTATATAAAGAGGGCAATTTTCCTGGTTCTCATCTGTAATTTACTTGGTTCAAATTGCGTCAGTGCCATGTTGGTGTGGGTGCCTAGTCATGTAGGTATTGGAGTTAACGAGAAAGCGGATCAGTTTGCAAGGGCTGCAGTTAGTGAGGGATTACCCATCAAAATGGATCTCACCTTGGGGGAGGCTGTATGTAAAATTCAAAGCGCTATTTGGACTGAGTGGGAAATGGAGTTTAGAGAAATTAGTTGTACTAAAGGTAGTTTTTTTTGCGGGTAATATCAGTGATATCAAAAGGCGTCCTTGGTTTACTGACAAAAAATGTAATTTTGGTGTTCATGATATCAAATTAGTTAACAGGTTGATGATGGGGTACACATACGGTAGGACTTTTTAAAGCAAATTTCTGAGAGGTGTTAATGATTTATGTGATGTATGTGGAATCAGAGAGACTAGTGATCACCTTATTTTTCATTGTAGTAAATTTTCAGCCGCTAGAAGCACGTATACCTTTTTTAACAACTGTAATAATTTAAAAGATTTTTTTAATAATTCTAATTTGTATCATTTTAGTGAGCTAATACACTTTCTACACAAGGTAAAGCTGGACAAAGTCCTTTAGGGATAATGAGATTAAAATATAAATTAATAATAAGTATAGTAATATATTTGTACATATAGTTATGTATATTAAAGAGTAGAGTTTTGGAGGAAAAAAAAAAATATAAGTTTGAGTAATTGAATTTCGAAGTTGTGATATGTATTGCAAAAGACTGTTCATCAAATGATTGTATTGCATTTGTATGGTTGTGATTCGCACCCTTGTAGTGCTTACTAAAGTACAATTTGAGTACAAATTATTTAAAAAAAATATATAAATAAATTAATGTATAAGAATAATATTAATTAAGAATGGAGTCTATGTATTCTGTTTAAAAAAAAAAGAAGTGGATTATTAATTTTTGATTGGTGTAATTCCAAATTTCTGAAGTGCCTAAATTGCTTTTTGATGTCAGTTTAAGTTACTTAGAGTTAGTTGATTATCTTACGTGTTTACTTCTAATATTGTCATTGTGTAATTCTTTGCGTCTTAGTTTTTCTGTTTCAAGTTGTAAGCCACCACTCTTGGTCATCGTGGGGTCTTCGCTGGGCCTGCCTGTGTGGATATACGCTTACGACAAAGACGAACTAGAACTTGCTAAAGTTGATTGTACAACCTGGCCCCTGAGGTTAATAAGATACCTGGCCAACTTTTTAATGTCTGACGACATTGCTAATTAAACAAAAAAAATAATTTACTTGGCTATTATTTACTATCTAAGTTTTAAAATATAACTTTACCTTCAAACAACTCATTCGCTACGTTTGAGGGAGTATTTTCGTCTTGCTGAGCTGGAAGCACCTCATTCGCAAAATTTTTGGGACTGTTTTCGTCTTGCTGAACTGGATTTGCAGACGCACTAATGGGAATTGTCGGCACTGCATTCCGCTTCAGTAACCGCCTCTGAGCAAAACCTGTGTGTTTTCCAGAACATTTTAGCACTTTCAATTTAAATTAAATTCACATTTACCCATATCATATTGCATATTATTTTCTATGTCATCGGATGTAAAATGCTTTATGCATATGCAAGAATGCAGTTAGTCAAAAAATGCAAACACTTAAGTAGAGATTTTTGTATATTTCTGGTTAAGTACCACAAAGGCATGTTTAGTAAAATGTATATTTGCATGTAAGTATGTATATACGTTCATATGTATGTAAGTACGTGTGTACGTATAAGTTTCCGAGCACGTTTAGAGGCATTAAAATTGTACTAACATTTGCAGAATTGTTTTGCGTTGGTGTGAATTAGCCTGCAGCAAATATATGCTACTGCATACACAAATACGACGCACTGTAATTTTACAGGTGAGTATGTACCAGGGAATGGCTTTGGTTGATCGTCAACTGTTCATACTCATTCAATACCGCTGCTTTGTATGACTGAGCAGCGGCTTTGGCTTAGTAGTATCGATACCTAAACGAAATTAGAGGATGACTGAATACGAGCGCATTGCGTGCTGTCTTGCAAATACAGCCACCACAAGTGAACGATGCTTATAACTGCTCATACTGATATTGACTTCGGCAAATCTGTACTCTGAATGATCGTGCACGAAACCAGCAAACCAGCAGTTGAACGGCTCCGAAAACATGAGAGTCATCATTTGTTGCAGAAGTCGTTTGACTTGTTGCTGAAAATCATCTGACTTGTTGCTGAAAGCCATTTGACTTGTTGCTGAAAATCATCTGACTTGTTGCTGAAAATCATCTGACTTGTTGCTGAAATGACGACGAATGTGGTAAGGGTAATTTATCGTCTCGTATGCATGTATGTATTTATAGCGCGTCTACCATTCAATTGCATTGCTCACTGCTGGCTAGTTGTGAATATGCATACGTACGTAAGTATGTATGTATGTACATATCAATGCTTCATTTCAAACAAGCAAGTGTCTTTGAATGTTTTTGAACTACAGTATCATCACTTCGGCAACACGTCAAACGCGCCTTCAGCAACAAACCAAGGCGGCGGCTTGACTTCTGCAACAAATCAAGTTAGCTAACTGCGGCATCTTGCCTTCGCCAGTCTTTCACATAAGCTGTCATGCTTTCGGCAACCGTCCAAAGCAGTATCGTGCTTTTGGCAGTCGATCAAATACGGCGGTTGCTGGTTTCGTGCACGATCATTCGGAGTACAGATTTGCCGAAGTCAATATCAGTATGAGCTGTTATAAGCATCGTTCACTTGTGGTGGCTGTATTTGCAAGACAGCACGCTTTGCGGTGGTGTTCGTTCATCCTCCGTTTTTAACGTGAGTAGGCTTAAAGTCACAAAAACAGCACCCTTTGCCAATCCCTGGTATGTACATATATTTGCTTACATTAAATTGTATGGGCAAAAGTGTGAAAGGACACTTAAAGCTACAAAACCTTTACACTGTTAATGGTGACTGCTTAACAATTAATAATCCTACCAACAGGATTTTATGTATGAACATATGAATTAACTACTCTTTGATCTCACACATAACATAGGAAAGGGAAAATGAAAATTATTTTGGCGCTACTACCCGTATGTGCCTTTATTTGCCCAAATTTAGATAAGTATTTGGCTGATTTAGCGAAGAAAACCATATTTTTATGTATGTTTTAATTAAATACATTATATATCGTAATACTATTGTACATTCTCTGTAACAATTTATTTATTCACTGCGAATGCTTAGCACAACAGGTGGCTTTTGGAAGCAGATGTGTATTTTTGCTCTGGAGTAAGAAAGGCCATCACTTCGATACTGCCATCTAGCGTAACATATGAAAATATTTCTAGCTACCGCTATATTTGCTTTTGTAATTTTTCGTATTAACCTAAGTGTAAATAGATATTGGATTCAACTGCATTTCCAACACACCGAAATGAATTATAAATATAAATTATTATGCAGCCACTTCAATGTTAGTTGACATATGTACGAGTAGATGTCGTGATGGGTATGCGAAATGGGTATTTGGTATTTGATCGCCCGGTTAGTTGTTGAAATTCGAAAGTATATTTCAGCTTCACCAAGCAAGCCATGGTAATTGAATCCTATTTGAGGGTTTACTTATTTATGTATGTGTGAAAGGATAATGCTGCATATATGTATGTATGCATGTCTTAATGTTAACAACTGACTATTGATATGATACAGCTGAACTTTAAACCAAAGACCAATGGAAAAGTTAAATAATTTCCAAAAAAAAAACAAAGGCGTTTTTAATTGCTACAATTTGTTATTGAATTAACTACGATGGACGCTTTTCCTTTAAAGTTATTCCATTGCATAAAAAAATTAATACGCTACGGTAATCAAAGCGGTACTTGCTTAAATTTCTATAGTGCAGGCTTGCGTTATATCCACAATAAAATATCCGAGTTTTTCTAAAATAGCCGGAGTTTCTGTGCAGGAATAAATCCTCATGTAACAATGCCGCCAACATATTCGCATCTCGATTTTCACACCTGCCTTTAGAGGACACTCATAAAAAAAAATCGAATACATGCAAGCTGTCAATCCCTGTTTTATGCTCATTACATGCCGACGCCGAAACAGTAGCCGTATAAGCACACCAGTCGTTTCCCTTCTGTGCCCACTGATGCCAATTGGAAATGCCAAGTAAAGCCAAGTCATTCTCCACCAGGTCTTTCTATTACAGTGGGGGCTTCCTTCTTCCTCTGCTAACACCAGCGAGTTCCGAGTTGAATACTTTCAGAGCTGGAACGCCGGTTTCCATTCGAACGACATGGCCAAGCCAGCGGAGCCGCTGTATTTTAATTCGCTGGACTACTTATGTCTATATCGTTGCAAGGCTCATACAGCTCATCATGCCATCGTCTGCGGTACTCGCCGTCGCCAACGCGGAAAGGCACGTAAATCTTTCTCTCAAATACTCCAACAGCCGCCGCATGGGATGTTGTCTGCGCCATATCCCAGCACGGGTATGATGAATGACTTATATAGTGTGGTTTTCGTACGTTGAGAGAGGACTTTACTTCTGAATTGCCTACTCAGCCCAAAGTAGCCCTTGTTGGCAAGAGTGATTCTGCATTGAATTTCCACGCTGACGTTATTATAGTGTTAATGCTGGTTCAAAAGTAAATGAACTTCTCTACATCCTCGAATTTATAAATGTCAACAGTGACGTGGGTGCCGAAATGCGAATGCGCTGACTGTTTGTTTGATGACAGAAGGTACTTCGTCTTCAGTAGTAAAAAAAATGTTTCCTATAGATATGCCTAAATCACTAAGTTTGGTATTGGGAGTGAACTATGGGAGCCAGCAGAAAAAGGAGAAATATATCCCGTCAAAAAGTAAAACATTAGCATAGAAATTTAAATAAAAAAACAACTAATATTTTGTAATTTTTGCAAAATCAAGCTACTAACGATAAATATCGATGCATAAATGAACAAATGCTGAATGGTTATATCAAAATTTGCAATAATATTTTGTATAAAATAGAAGCAGGATACGCCATATTGTACGTGTCCCTACCGTACATACTAGTACATGGCGTATGAGGAACATTTTCCGTAATAACCCCTTATTAGACGGATAAAGAAAATCACAAAACTAGTCGCATGGGAGTGCCCTTCTAACAAGGGAAATATGCCCTTTTCTGACTCTTTTTTTATGAGTTGATAAGGGGGTTCCAACTCACAATTCTGAGACTTTTCTGGCTCTGAAATGAGTTCGTAAGTTTATATGGAAATATATACAAATACGTATGTATAAACATACGCAGGCCATTTGAATTTATATAATCATTTCTACGGAATGTTGGTATGAGTTCGGTACGAGTAAGTATCGAGTACCTACTTCTCTCCATACATTTGNAAATCACAAAACTAGTCGCATGGGAGTGCCCTTCTAACAAGGGAAATATGAAATGAGTTCGTAAGTTTATATGGAAATATATACAAATACGTATGTATAAACATACGCAGGCTATTTGAATTTATATAATCATTTCTACGGAATGTTGGTATGAGTTCGGTACGAGTAAGTATCGAGTACCTACTTCTCTCCATACATTTATAGTATCAATACTTTTCTTCGATATTTTTAAAAAGCACAGGAATCGAGTACAAGGCGGTATCAGAACAACACTGCCCGTGCCTGAAAAACCATAGTGCAGCTCTTCCCTGCAAAAATCGTTGGACCATGTAGTCTATTTGTGGTAAATTGGAGTACTTACAAAAGTGTTCCTCTGCTGTAGCGGACCAACTCGTGTCTCTGCGCCAGCTTATTGTTTGTTATCCGATCACTGCTCGTGTTTTAACGAAACGTGATTGAAGTTGAGCATTTGAAAGCACACTTGCATGTCTGGCTATAGCTGAACGTGTAGAGATGCTCGCTGTTAGTTCTTAGCTCCCAGCATGTTCGGGTTCGAATACCGTCAGAGGCAACATGTAATTTTTAATTTTTGTCTTGGTTTTTATTAATTTCGAAAAAGCATTTGAGAAGTGAAGAACAAAACCGTGTACAAACGAAAAAATATAACAATAATGCCATTGTTAATATGTTGGAGTAGTTTTGTGCTACTCTGATGTAATGCAGGGATGGAGTATATGGTCCTGCCCTAGGACATCGCAATGTTAATTGGACCATATTTTTTATATGAATTGTGGTTAATTTTGGAGTACTCTTTGGTCCTTAGGGAGTACTCTTTACACGCATGAATGGAGTAGTCGCGATTTTTGCAGGGTTATTACATCCAAGTAATATTTACACCTCATAGGAGGACTTTTGTTCGCGGCCATTTTTTAAAAAAGTTTTAAAAATATATTCCTTAGCTACTAAAATATTTATAAAATTTTCAGCATTTCAATGAATCGTTTAACTATACATATTTTTTATAAACTGAATAATTCCTGCAGGGCATCAAACCTCAAACAAGGAATGTCTAACTACTTAACGCAGGCGTGTATTGCCAACCGAAAACGCCAAATGTCTATTGGTTTGCTAAACACTTATGTACATACATACATAGATAGTAAGGCCACACGTTGTGTAAACGACAATAAATGCATGGCATGCCTATCCTTGTTCATACAACATATTTACATAACTACACGCATGCACACAAGTCAAATGTACATACATACATACATACTAAACTCCTGCGCAATTCCATTTAAAGGGCCTAACAAGACATCCGATCGCCGCGCAAATACTTTCCCTCCTTTACTCTCATCGTTCGGGTGTCGTGTGTGTAAGCATAAACCAGTTTCTGCAAGCGTACGTAAACTACCGATCAATAGCAAGACGCGTAGAGTATTTACTTTGCCTTCCGCAACTACTGCGAGTAAAAGGTATTTGACAGTAGAGT
Source organism: Rhagoletis zephyria (assembly GCF_001687245.7). Taxonomy (NCBI): domain Eukaryota; kingdom Metazoa; phylum Arthropoda; class Insecta; order Diptera; family Tephritidae; genus Rhagoletis; species Rhagoletis zephyria. The sequence goes on along the minus strand of NW_016162760.1, from coordinate 15,793 downwards.
ACTCTACTGGTAGTACTTGAGTATTTTCGAAGAAAACATACATTTGTGGCAAGAATGATAGAAGAATTTTCTGAATCGCGCATTTGTGGTATCTGAATAAAACTAAGGACAGGAATGTAGTGGAGCGATGAAGAGAGCGACGAGCAAAACGTACTTTCAACTAAAATGCTGATATACATACCTAAGTACATATGTATGTATGTGCATAGATACGTATCATGAACGAAAGACACAAGATCATGCGGGAAGGAAAGAACGAAAAAAGTTATTTTCTAGCTGCCGAAATCTCGACGCCATCTTTGTTGTAAGAAGTAAACAACGAAGAGAACGGAGAAAACCGCGAAATTGTTGAACGCATGAAAAATCATTTTTATTATGCAAATTCTTCTATAAATCATGCCGTTGTGTTAAATTATTCTTTATCTTATGTGTACACACGTTGTCACAAGCGAAAATGAAGAAAATTGCAGTAAAAAGCCACCACCAAATTGTAAACAACGAAGAAATGTAAATAAACGGCTAATGTCAAAGTCGCCCAACTTTTTTCCTAAATGCGATTCTAACGGGCTAGTCTCCAGCCCGCGTGATCTTGTCTTTTTGGTTCATGGATACGTATGTGCATAGATACGTATGTGCATAGATACGTATGTGCATAGATACGTATGTGCATAGATACATATATATGTAAGTGTCCGCATATATTTTTTCTCGTCACTTGTTCTGTCGCTTCACTGCAGCAAAACCAAGTTGTGGGGAAAACCCTGACGATATGCGTACAATTGAAACCATGGGTTTGAAGATAGCGCAAATTGATGTGAAAGTTTCAATTTCATATTAAATATATTTATGTATGCATGTACATATGTACATATGTAAAAATGTAGTTTCGATTTAAAAAAATGGGATAAAGTTTTTCTTTCGCCATTCATACACCTCTAATTTTAGTATTTATTAAAAAAACTCAATGAAATTCAAAAACTCTATCTTGCATTTGGTTTTACTCAATACCAATTTGAGCTGTCGCAGTGTTATCAAAAAAAAAAAGTTATCAATAGGTAGGTTGAGAAGGCGCAGCAGTTGAGCGCAACCGTTGCTAAACAAAAATCAGTGATCGTTATGCGTCTTTTGAACGACTTCATACATTAGCTGTCAAATTCAACTCTCAAAGGTACACACCAACATGTTGTCTCAAATGATCAGAAAAATATTACGATCATCTAACACGCAACTATTCAGTTGATCAGAAGTACGCAACAACGCGTTCAGAAGGTGCAATCGCACCAGTTACTGAGCTGTTGCGCCTTCTGAACGTGCCCAATGAAAATTCGTTTGTCTTGAAATCAAGTTATATGGCTGCGTATGTATGTATATATCTATGTACATATTCCGAATTTTTTTTTATTTGTAAAGGCTCTCAAGAAAAACTAAAAATTCATATAAAATTACGCACAATAAATGGAAAATAAATTTTCTTCTACAAAAAATTTCTTAAATCAGTATGCAGCTCTTAAGAAAAAAATGCTCGTACATCTCGTCGCTACCATGTGCAACTATCGAATGTGAAAATCGGCACTTTTCAAAATTTTGATTTGCCATTAATAATTTTATTTCGTATAGCAGCATTGCTAAAGTTATTGTTTTTGACAACTTATTTGTTGGTTAATGACTGCAAATAGTTTTATAGAAAATTAGAGACGAGAAATAATACTTTCATAAAAATTTAAGTACATACATAGATTTAAAAAGCTGCTTGAATACAAAAGTTTTATGAAAATGTCACATTAAACAACTGTCTAAATCTACGTTATTTTTTATAAATAAGGCCGTAAACATTTCCTTACATCGTCGATTTCCATATTCTATTTTTACTCTTTCAATTTCACTGACCAGCGCTGCAAACGATATCAACTAGTAGGCTAACAACCAGAATTGAAATTTAATACGCAAGTACTTACCGTACTACAAGTATACAGAGAGTAGATTTGCTACTCCCTTTTGGCAGCAGCAAATATCTCTCGTACGCGATGAGAGAAAGTAGAGTACGTACTTTGGTGGAGTAATAGCAAGTACGTCAAGTAATTACTCTCTCAACGCCAAATAGTGTATGTATGCGGAAAAAGANTTTCGACGTTGCATATTTTGCAGCGATAGGAAATGTTGTTTCCCATGAATTTTCTTGTTGTGTGTTTGCAATTTATGCAATCCGTGCAATCCGTGCTACGTGCAATGGCTTTGCAAGATTTGGAGAATACCCCTAATGTGTTGGGAGTAGAGTACAATGCAAGGAGTACTTATTGAACGAAATGCGGCAAATACACTTGCGCTGGACTCTAATACATACTCAACTATTACTGGCAATTTAAGTTTGCTTTGCATAGCTGATGTTCATTGTGAGAACTCAGCTCGTATTTTGTTTTAACGGCATTTATGTACATTGCCAATTTGTAGATGTAATTTGTGAACACAGAAACTCGTTTGAAATTTGTCGCTACTTACGACCAAACCGCAGCTAATGGCAACCAAATGGCAAATATTCAGGCGCCACTGTCACTGTGTGAATGCTATGGTCAATGCCAATGATAGCGAATTGTTGGTACAGGCTAGGAAATGCTTAAATTACCGGAAAATTCAAAAACGCAACAACGCAGCAGGCAGCGGTCGGTGGTAGCAAACTATTAGAGAATGTATAATTGCTGTTGTTGTTGTTGCTGGTACATACGTATTTAGGTACATATGTATTTACTAGTTTGTACTGTGTACACAATATGAGTGGACACCTGCCTACTCGCCTGCCCGCCTGCCTGTCTGTCTACCTGGACAACGTAGTATTATTGCTATGCTGTAGTGATAACGATTGCGACAACCAATTTAGTTGGTTTAGATAGAAATTTTTAAAAAACTAAGACAGTTTCGCAGGAATCGGAATTCAGTTTGGAAAGCTATGCATATATGTATGATAAAATCTTGGTACTTGAACTATTATCGCACAAGCTGCTATACTCGGAATATCCTTCGGTTCCTATATCGCTTGTTCCTATTCTGCACATACACAAATTTCTGCATATGCAAATGTTACGATATAGGTACCTAAGTATGTATGCTTCCGTACCTCACTTTTTTCGTTATGCGCCGTTTTTTGATATCTATAATTAAATCTTTTGTGCGCAGCAATAACACTAGTACTTTTATTTTGGGAATTGTGCACATTATTTAGCTGAAAGGAAGAAATAGAAAAATTTATCAAACGTACATATGTATGAACAAAAGCTTTTTAATTTTTAGCTAATCGAAAATTTGGCCAAGTCAAAGCACAAAAAAACTTGTGCAAAAATTCAACAGAATAGAAGTATCCTTTGGACTATATTAATAGTGAGCATAGTTGTTGGGATTTTTCATAAGAGGTTTTTAAAACCGTAAAATGAAGATGAATCATATTTCAAAAATACTTGTAAGCGGTGTTAGCTTGTTGTGAAAATTTTATTATTTTTTTGGCAAAATAGATCGCTGTTTTCGGTTTATATAGAATTATATAGCGAGTGCTTGTCTTTTGCCCTCCATTGCAATGATTCTGGTCGCACTTCATTTTCCCCAAATCCCCAAAACAAACTTAAGCGACTCACATTCTAAGAAATGTTTGAAATTGCGTGGCCTAGCTTAGTGCTTGCGAATTTTTTTCCCGCTTTGGGGTCTACTGAACCATTTCGGGCACTTCCGTACCTCTTAAATACTATGTTACGGCCACTGGAATATTTCATTTGCTGAAGATTCAGTTGAGCACATATTTTCGTTAAATGTTTGTTAGCCGCGAGGTTAAAAGTAAACAATTTAGGATGGTGGCATTAATAGGCTGATGCTCGAAGCTCGCTGGTAAGGAGATGGAGTAGGCAGCATACTTGTATAGCAGCTTGCTGGTTTACTTAGCTTATCTGCGCACCCAGCCACTGGTCAACAGAAAGACTCCAGTGTTTTGCTTTGCAAGAAAATCTTTTTTCTTTTGCTTACAACATTTCCACATTCGGTAAACCGATCTGCAAGCAATATTCAGAATTGAAAGCAAAATTGAATGATTTGGGCAACTCGATTCCCTTATGTCTATTTTAGGGTTTACCGAATACTTATAATGGTTCAGGGTATTGATTCCCGGTTAATTGTCAATCGTTCAAAAAATATGAGTATTCACCATTAATAAATAGTTTTGTTAGTATCTAAACCAAATTGGTTGCAACCTTGCCATCAATATGGTTATTTGCAATTGTACTTATTAAACTGCTTATCTAGCAATCGAAAGCATACATATATACAAACCATATGACTTTAAAAGTATTATGCTTTACATTGTTACAAGTTAAGTGGAAAAAAACGAGGTAAAAACAAAACTTTCTTTCTTAAATGAATTCCATTTTTTTAGTCTAAATTAATTAATTACTACTTATTTCATAGCTTGCTCACTGATACACTTTTTTTTGATTATCGGGGCGTATGATGAACGCGAGGATGAGCAAACCTTATCTATGTACTTTGAACTGTAATATATTCAACTCTAAAGCTTTGGTACTTTGTATTGTATTATAGGCATTCTTCTCACTGAAATACATAAATATGTATGTATAAAAACTGATTTATAAAAATACTAGCAGACCCGGCGAACTTCGTCCCGCCCAAAATTTTTATATATTTTATTGAAACTTTTTGGTCCAACATTTTCATTAACAATTCACATTTACGATTTTCATTGGCACATTTGTCTGCTAAGATTAAGGTTTGGTGGTCATTTGCCGCTTTAAATAACCTAAGGAAAGTGTTATATCCGTTCTTGAAATTCTCCAGTTGTGCGGCATTTCATAGCACGGTTATTCGCAAAGCGAAATAAATTTTTTCCTCTCCACTCCCTGGCGGCAACAATGACCCGGTTCTATAGTGAATGTCCTAGAAGCTTTACAGTATAGTAGGTGGCAATTTCAAAATGGGTGCGAATCATTGTTCTACAGAAATGCAATATACATATACTTATTTCAGACGAAATACCTTAAAAGTTTGAACGCATAATAATATTGGAAAATCACATCCATTGTGCCAATTGCAACGCAGGAGCGTTCGATATACTCAATGGTGCAACAGGTCGATTTAATCTGACCTTCACGGCCCCTTTTCTCACTTGGCTATTTTTAGTAATAGCTCGACTTCAGCACCACTTGGCAGCACGTTTTTGCAATAGTATTGCATACATATTTAAAACATTAGCCAAATCGGATCATAAATAAGATTTTTAGTAATAACTCAACTACAGCGCCAACTGTCGGATTAAATTGTGAAACTAAACCATCCAGAGACCCACTCAAATACACAAAAAGTTTCGTTAAAATCCGTACAACCATTTAGGAGGAGATCACTCACAAACACACCTACAGAAGAATAAAAAAATTCATTCAAAGATAGCTAAAGGTCGGTACGTTTGTAGGCCTCACACCCCTTTTCAAATGGCCCATGAGTATGGGCTTGATTTCAACTATATATATATCTCCATACGAAGTTCCAGTACTGTACCATGAATACTTTCTGAGATATGCAGTTCGATTTATATGGGAGGTGCCACGCCCCCCTTTCCAATAGCTGCCCTCTTTCTTCATGAGTATGCGATTGATTTCGTATATCTCTATACCAAGTTCCAGAACTCTACCATGAACACTTCCAAAAATAGGCAGTATGAAAAATTCGGTTTGTATGGAAGATGCCACGCCCCCTTTTCCAATAGTTCCAATTTTTCTCCAAGAGTATGCGATTTATTTCGTACATCTCCATACAAAATTCTAGAACTCTACCAAAAAATGTCTAGAGATAAGCAGTATGAAAAATTCGGTATGTATGGGAGATGTCACACCCGTTTTTACAATAGCTAAAATTTTTCTCCAAGGCTATGCGATTGATTTCGTACATCTCCATACCAATTTCCAAAACTCTACCA
>NW_016162760.1:4838-6674 GCF_001687245.7 Rhagoletis zephyria | reverse complement strand
AAACTCGGTATGGTTATTGTGCTTGCCACATAAAAGTAAACCATTGAAAATTGTTGAAATCGGACTAAAATTACGGCCGCTTTTCATATAACGGTAAATTTCAGAAATGCTTGAAATTTCAATATTTTGAAATTTAAGGACGCTAGTTTCCTTAAAATTTATACACGCCGGCTTATCATGTAGCGGTAGCTTTCGGAAAGGAGGAAAACATATATTTAATACTTGCGCCGGGTATTTAATGTTCGGCTCCGCCCGAACTTAGACTTTCTTACTTGTTTTCATTTCATTTTTTCATTTATTATCAAAATGGTGATATTAGTACAGTAAGAATTGCCTTCTTTTTTAGCACAACAAATATAGGTACAAAATACAATAAAGCTTACATTGAGTATGAGACGCCAGATAGAACTAACACTGAATATGAGACAATAGATAGAACTATGTATGAGCATTTTTTTCTTGAAAATTTCTTTTCCATTTTTTGTGCGTCATTTCATATGAATTTTTCGTTTTTCTTGAGAGCTGGAAACAAGCCTAAATACAAGGTACTTTTTCAACCAACAGAAATAATGAAAAACATATCTTGTGATTTTTCTTGAGAGCTGCAAAGGGCTCTTCAAAATTTTTTCTCAGAATTTTTTATGCACGTTTCAAGTGGCTAAAGCTTACTGTTGAATTTTTAGAATTTTTTTCCGAACGTGTTGCGGGAGCACTTAAAAGGGGAATATAATAAGTAAAATGGTATACGGGATACGAAAAATTTAGATACTTACGCGGCTTGGGTAAATAAGCACGGTGCCCACAAAATGTTGGTTACTTATGCGTGTTAGGTATTTAAGCGGGTTTCACTATACAAAAATTTGTACTTTCAAGGCATTCTACATTAGATTCTCTGTAAGGTATTTTTTGTTCGCTTCTTTATCCATGCGTTCTCTATTCATTCGAGGGTAATGCTGCTGGTAAGGGCTTAGGGCCAGTGACATGCCCACGTTAAAATAATGCATTTTTGAAGCAAAACGGTAAGCTACTCCCATCGCCTAATTCGATTCCATTTTAACTTCTGTGGTAATCGTGTTTTGCTGGGTCCCGATTCTGGAAAGCTTAGCGTCTAGAATGACCCCTAGGAAGTCACCTGAGATAGTCTGACGATTTACATTAATTAGTCGTAATCAACTGTATGATTAATGATAACATTTTTTAAATCGTTAGCCGCTGGCTGCGACTACGTTTAATTAATTTAAAACATTAATCGTTAATCCAATTAAAAATAAAATCTGATTAATTTGTCTAGTTTGTCCGAGTTTGAAACCAAACACCAGTTATAGTAATTATTTTGTGTTTTATGCTTATAAAAAGCACATAATATAAAAACATTATAATTATTGTTATTAGTAATATACAAACTGGGAACTTTTACAAACCTAGTTTGTAAAACGTTTGTTGATATATATCTTAATTAAAATGTACACCAAATTGATTAGAATTNCGACTTAGCCATACCGGATTAACTTGCTTTGTGTGCACAGGGAAATTCCAGCATAACTTAATTAATCACCAAACCTACTTGATCAAATTAAGAGTTAATGATTAAAAATTAATTTTTTAATCGCGGTTACGATTAACTGTTTAGTCGGATTAAAATTAATCATGATTGACTGTAATCAGATTGAATTTAATCGAATTAACTAACTAATTAAAACATCAATCGAATAATGCCAACATCGATTTCACATCCATATCACTATACTAAGTTTCAGTTCTCTCCCACAAATACTTCCAGAGATATGTATGTAATCTGAAAATTGCAATTTGTATGGGAGGCGCCTTGAGTTATCG
>NW_016162760.1:0-4813 GCF_001687245.7 Rhagoletis zephyria | reverse complement strand
GAGGAAACCCGACTTAGCCATACCGGATTAGCTTGCTTTGTGTGCACAGGGAAATTCCAGCATACCTTAATTAATCACCAAACCTTCTTGATCAAATTAAGAGTTAATGATTAAAAATTAATTTTTTAATCGCGGTTACGATTAACTGTTTAGTCGGATTAAAATTAATCATGATTGACTGTAATCAGATTGAATTTAATCGAATTAACTAACTAATTAAAACATCAATCGAATAATGCCAACATCGATTTCANCAAATCTATTCAGTCGTTTCCGCGTATTAATGTAATTAAAACTTTTTAACAGGTGGCAACTCTTCCAAAATATTTGCCTATTTTCCACTGTAGGTCATAAGCTATCTGCTATCCAACCTAGCTCATAAGCTATCTGTGTGAAAACTTCCATGCAAATCAGTTCACTTATTTCCGCAATTAATTAAATTAAACGTTTCTAACGGGTGGCAACTCCTAAAAGTAGTCTACTTTCCAACCTATGTCATAGGCTATCTGTGTGCAAAATTTCATGCAAATCTGTTCTGTAGTTTCCGCGTATTAATTTCATTAAACTTTTTTAACAGGTGGCAACTCTTAAAAAAAAATTGACCTATTTTCCACAGTAGGTCATAAGCTATCTGTGGGCAAAATTTCATGCAAATCTGTTCTGTAGTTTCCGCGTATTAATTTCATTAAACTTTTTTAACAGGTGGCAAGTCTTCCAAATATTATTCTATTTTCCATTGTAGGTCATNGCGTATTAATTTAATTTAACTTTTTAACAGGTGGCAACTCTTAAAAAAAAATTAACCTATTTTCCACAGTAGGTCATAAGCTATCTGTGGGCAAAATTTCATGCAAATCTGTTCTGTAGTTTCCGCGTATTAATTTCATTAAACTTTTTTAACAGGTGGCAAGTCTTCCAAATATTATTCTATTTTCCATTGTAGGTCATAGCTATCTGTGTGCAAATTTTCATGCAAATCCATTCAGTCGTTCCCGCATATTAAATAAATTTAACTTTTTAACAGGTGGCAACTCTTAAAAAAATAGCCTATTAACCAATCTGGCCCATAAGCTATCTGCGTACAAAATTTCATGCAAATCCGTTCAGTCGTTTCCGCGTGATGATTTCCCAAACATCCAAACATACAAACTTTCACATTTATAATATTAGTAAGATAAGTAAGATTATACAAAGCTTTCATTTGAATGTAAATATTTCCGGAACCAAGTAACTTTTCAAACTGACTGTATTAAAAAAGTACCGCTTCAAGGTTATTCAAAGTCAGTTTATTTTTCTGTACTAACTTATCAGAAATTTTAGCAGCATTGTGCTTACGACTAGCCAAGACCATATTAGGAAACAATTACACGCACATTTATGTCTTTCATTTTAATTAATTAGTTTGGCTTTAAACCATTTCTAAGAACTCAAATTCTCCGAAACTACAATATAAATTAATTACAACCTTATTCTTGTGCAATACAAATGAGAAAGTGCCAACTAATTGTTTCTGCCTAAAATGCCTCTTTTGTATGTAAACAAAAATTATATCAGCTGTTCGTCTAACTTGCAAGTTTCTGCAATTTTTCTGTTCGCATACTATTTTGAATATTTCTCTCTTGTGAGAGAACAGAAATCCAGTAAAAACTTGCAACTTCAACTGTCAATTTTCGCTCTCTCAATTTCCCCTACTTTGCAAGTTTTTGCGTACGAAAACGCCAAAACATGAAAATTCGTAAAAACTTTTACTGGATTTTACTGGAAATGAGTAAAAAAACGCAACTAATACAAAAGAAAATGAAAATTTACCGGTACTTTTATTCTGGGCGTGTATTATTATCAATGAGGGTTTCCGGTCACGAACCCCTGTGCAAAAATAGTTGCGTTCGCGTAGCTTTTAATTGTTCATGTTTAACCAAAACTTACAAGTTTTTGCGTTCGCGTACGCAAAAAACTTGCAAAGTAGGGGAAATTGAGAGAGCAAACTGACATTTCATTTTGAGGGGAAGCTGCTGGTTTCTGCTGGAAAAATTTTTGCCAACAGGCAAACAGCTGATCAAAAACAGCTGGTTGGCATTTACGCAAATCACAAAATTGAATTTGATGGTTTGGAAGATAAAAACTACAAAATGCGACTAATTAAACTAGTAAGAAATAAGTAGTTATTTGTTTAATCAATAAACTGTGTCAGTATAACACTTTGCGATGACTTTTCGTTCGTTTTAAATTTTACACTTTTGTATGTAAACAAAAATTATATCAGCTGTTCGTCTAACTTGCAAGTTTCTGCAAATTTTCTGTTCGCGTACTATTTTGGATATTTCTCTCTTGTGAGAGAACAGATGACATTTCGCCGGAATTTGGCAGTTGGTTGGTTTCTGCTGGAGATTTTAAACGAACGCACCTAATATTGCCCATGACGTAGGCGGTGTTGGTCCCGCCCGATTTGTATGCTTTAAGTTCGGCCGAAGGCCGCCTACCCAGAAAGGTGTTCTCTGCAAACGGTGTTCAGCTCCTTTTCTTCGCAAATCAGAAAGGAGAATTCTACTGCCTGAGGGTTATAATCCCTAAGTGCGGCCGAAGGCCGCCTACGTAGAAAGGTGTTCTCTGCAAAAGGTGTTCAGCTCCTTTTCTTCGCAAAACAGAAAGGAGAATTCTACTGCCTGAGGGTTATAATCCCTAAGTGCGGCCGAAGGCCGCCTACGCAGAAAGGTGTTCTCTGCAAAAGGTGTTCAGCCCCCCTTCTTTGGCAACACAGAAAGGAGAATTCTACTGCCTGAGGGTTATAATCCCTAAGTGCGGCCGAAGGCCGCCTACGTAGAAAGGTGTTCTCTGCAAAAGGTGTTCAGCTCCTTTTCTTCGCAAAACAGAAAGCAGAATTCTACTGCCGAGGGTTATAATCCCTAAGTGCGGCCGAAGGCCGCCTACGCAAATAGGTGTTCTCTGCAAACGGTGTTCAGCTCCTTTTCTTCGCAAAACAGAAAGGAGAATTCTACAAACTTTCACATTTATAATATTAGTAAGATTATACAAAGCTTTCATTTGAATGTAAATATTTCCGGAACCAAGTAACTTTTCAAACTGACTGTATTAAAAAAGTACCGCTTCAAGGTTATTCAAAGTCAGTTTATTTTTCTGTACTAACTTATCAGAAATTTTAGCAGCATTGTGCTTACGACTAGCCAAGACCATATTAGGAAACAATTACACGCACATTTATGTCTTTCATTTTAATTAATTGGTTTGGCTTTAAACCATTTCTAAGAACTCAAATTCTCCGAAACTACAATAGAAATTAATTACAACCTTATTCTTGTGCAATACAAATGAGAAAGTGCCAACTAATTGTTTCTGCCTAAAATGCCTCTGCCTCGTAAATGAGTTAGTCTCAGATCTCTGGGGACATTTGCTGTCATACCTGCTGGCATAATGGGAATGTTGCTCGTATTGAATTTGATGTGTACATATGTATGTACAGACGCACAAATGTATGTATGCTTATGTTCATGCAAAAATGTGTCAATTCGGCAGCAGCATATGAATGAGTATGTATGTGAATGGGGTGTCCCAATACCACTAGAGTTTTTTAGACTTTTTCCTTTTTACGATATTTTTTTTTTTTTTAATTTCACTATAGGTATGCTAGAGTGACAAAAAAAAAACGCTGAATTACGTAAACTTAATTTTAGGTCGTAGATTATGGTTCTATATACCGTTTTTCTAGATCAGGTCAATGAGAAAAATGCAAACTTTAACAAGGAAAAAACTTAAACAATTGAGGATTTTTTTTGCAAATTCCTTTGATCTGTATTAAAGTCTGTTCTTTTACAAAAACGTCGTGCTCTCAACTGTAGTGTGTAGTATGCAGTGTGACTTTTAAAGAACAAACAAGTCGAAGCAAACTAACCCAAATCATTTCACAATTCAACTCGCACAAATAAATATCAAATATCATTATCAAAAGACCTTGATGTCATTCTTTGTCACTTCAGTTCATTACCACTTAAACCATTTCACTTTCAATGCCAAGACCACCCAATGCCTAATTGCCGACAAAGCAGTCTTTGTCATCAACGGCGTGGTCACCGCATGAATGCTTTATTCTTCGGGTTNAAACTTAAAAAAACTTATGTCTGAAGCCTTGCTTTTGTTATTGTTACAACAATTCAACACTTCACACCTCATTTTATTATTTTTTTCAATAAAAAATCACATACAACTTTTAAAACGCAAATCTGCTTGTTAATAAACCGCACAATTTAAATTCACTTTACAAATTCAACGATTGATACACAACCAGTAAACAAAATCTCCGATGACGTCACGTTTCTGTCAAAATTTTCAAGAGAGAATTAGCGGTATCACAATCAGCGCCACCTTCTGTATTCGTTTCACCATGGGGGAAATCAATAGTTGTGTTTTTTACAAATTATCCAGTAACTTGCCAGCAACTCTCCAGTAACTTTATTTCTAAGAATTCGCTCTCATAGAAAAAATTTGCAAAAAAGTACGTGAACGCTTTTCCAGTAATAATTTGCAAGTTTCATGAACAGCTGATAAATTGGTTGTTTATTCGCAGCAAATTCCTAATAAAACAATATATTTTGTATTTTAATAGGTTTATTTTGTGAATTTCAACAATAAAAACCCACAAACAGTTTCCTTATTAGTTTAAATTTCATCCAGCAACATGCGATCAGCTGTTTTTCGTACTGGTAAATTCTTACAAGTAAAAATAGGTTCGTTCGCGTAGCTGTTAATTGTTCATGTTTAACCAAAACTTACAAGTTTTTGCGTTCGCGTACGCAAAAAA
>NW_016162759.1:30866-40866 GCF_001687245.7 Rhagoletis zephyria | reverse complement strand
GATATATCAAGTTTAAGTGAAAAAGTGAAAGTCGGCGCGGTTCGTTTGCCTGAATTAAAAAAAAATGTGAGTGAGAAAAACGTTTAGAAAACAAACTCTCAACAAACAAAAAAACCTAAAACAACTCAGAAAAATCCAAAAGAAGAGACCAAAATGAGACATCTAATTAAAAGGCAACCCATCTGCGCTCGGTTTGGTATAACTAAATGCAAAAATCTATGCGCATCACCTTCATATTGTCATAACTTTTGAACGACCTGATATGTATTTAAATCTGAAAGTTTCCCAAAAACTATTTCAGATATTTGTCTATAATGCTGCATTAAAAAATAAATTAGATTTGAAACTTTATAACACACATTTTTAATTAGAATAAAACCGCCCCATTTATTTTTATAAAAAAAGTTCTTAGAACCGGCATTAAGAAGTTTTTTTAAACTTAAATTCTTTGGAATAGTTTTCAGTTTATTGTGTAAAAATTTCAAATCGATCGATACACACACGTCTGAGATATAGCGCGTTTAAATAATAATTTTGTAAAAATTTCCTATCACAGAATTATGTTTTAATTCGTTCAAACGAACGGAGTCGACGTGACGCGACGGAGCGTGGCAACTGGTATAGCCCGCTATAAAACGCTTTATAGCTAGGAAAAATCAAAAAAGTCCCTTTTTTATTAATGATTTATTTGTAAAAAGACCTGATCTTTCGATTGAGATGACTTAAACCAATATTAAAAATGACCATAATTGAGAAAAATTACAATTAAAATTTCGTTGCGAATTTTCACCACGAAAATGGGAAAATTTTGGAAAACGCATAACACTATCGGATAGCCCGTACAAAAATTTATATAAATCATGGTTTTTGAATTATTTTTCCCATTTTCTGTCTGCTTTTCAGCTATTCGAAAACAAGATTGCTTTGCACCGCTCAGCGCGCTTGGAACATTTGACGTGAATCGCCTCTTATGTACATCAGTTTTCTATAACTTAGTAGTTTCTGAGGAATTTATTAATCATTTAAGATTTTTTCTTTTTTTATGAAAAAATTTAAGAAGTATCGATTTTTTTGTGAAATTATTCATTTGTGTTAAAGCCTGTTCTTTTACAAAAAAAAAAACTAGTAATTTGAAAAGAAGAAAATCGGTGGATGAATAAAAAAAAGTATGATATATGAGCAGCAAAGAATGTTACATTTGGCGCATTTTCATATGACCATTCACAAATTTGTATTCACATATCTATCGATTTTCTTCGTTTGTAGCATCCTTTTTTGAAAAGGAACATGCTTTGATACAAATGAAAAAAAAAAATTTTAAAATATTGAAGTTTTCCTCTGTTAAAGTTAGAATTTTTTTTAACTTTTTCATAAAAAAAGAAAAAATCTGGAATGATGAATAGGTTAGGTTAGGTTAGGTTGAATTGGCTGCTAGGCCCAGAGGGCGCCAGCACACTTAGGCCCGATCAGGGCCCATTGTGATACCACATGGATCCAAAAAAAACCCCTACTCCTTAAACCAGTTTGTGGAGTCTGCAAACCTTAGCAACTGCCGTATTCCAAACTTAGCAGTCGCGCTTAGATCGTCTAGAAGACCTATACCTAGGAATTTCTGTCTTTTCCTGCCCAGTGCTGGGCAATCGCAGAGTAAGTGCCTTATTGATTCAGGCTCTTCTTCGTCGTGGCAGCTCCTGCAGTAGTCGTTGTGACTAACCCCGAGGCGTTCTGCGTGCCTTCCTATCAGAATATGTCCTGTGAGCAGACCAATGGCCAGTGACATATCGCCTTTATTGAGAGTGAGAATTTCTCTCGATCTCCGTACATCCCATTTTGGCCATGTAAGCTTCGTTGTATTACAGTTTTCAGTGCGCTCCCATCTGGAGGCCGCTTCTTCAAGGAAGTTCTCCCTTAGTAAGAGCTTGCAGGAAGCGAGTGGCATACCCACCCTCTTCCAGGCTGGTGAAAGTGGAGAGGAAGTACCCGCCCTTGCAAGCTCGTCTGCCTTCTCATTTCCTGGTATGTCACTGTGCCCCGGTACCCATACCAGGTGCAAAGCGAACTGCTCTGCCATCACGTTAAGTGATTTGCGGCAGTTGGCAACTGTTTCCGAATTTATAGTGACAGAGTCAAGCGCCATAAGGGCCGCCTGACTGTCTGAGTATATATATATTTCCGTAGTGGCGATAACAGCTAGTTTTAGGCTGTCAACGGCTTCTTGTATGGCTGCCAATTCGGCTTGAAAGACACTACAGTGGTCAGGTAGTCGGAATGATCTTTTTATTCCCAATTTCTCCGAGTAGACGCCTCCTCCTACCCTATTTTCTAGTTTGGAGCCGTCCGTGTAGAATCTTATGGCATCTCTAGACCCCGGAACTCCTTCGAGCCATGATTCCCTGCTAGGTAGCGTTACGCTATAACCTTTAGTGAAAGTGAGCCTTGGTACACAGTAGTCCTTTGTACTCGGTAGTTGTCGGTTTCTCAGAATTGTAGTGTGACCACAGCGAGCCACTTTCCAGCTTTTAAGCCCCTGTAGTCTTAGGGCTGCAAACGCAGCGTATTGTCGTCCCATAATATCTATGGGTATGATGTTGAGGATCGTATTCATTGCCATAGTAGGTGTTGTGCGGAGAGCACCACTAATGCAGATCAGGGCCGTTCTCTCCACTTTTTGTAATTTAATAATGTTTACTTTCTTCTCCAGCACTGGCCACCATACCACTACCCCGTACAGAAGTATGGGCCTCACCACGACGGTGTATATCCAGTGCACTAGCTTCGGGGTTAAACCCCATTTTTGGCCGATTGCACTCCTGCAGCTGTATAGGGCAACCGTGGCCTTCCGCACCCGCTCTTCGGTGTTTTGAATCCAGCTTAATTTTTTATCTAGGACTATCCCCAGGTATTTAGCGGATTCGCTTAATTTTAGTGTGGTCTGTGCCAGCCTTGGTGTTATCAATGGGGGGATTTTGTACCTTCTTGTGAACAGTACAAGTTCTGTCTTGCTTGGGTTTACCCCTAGCCCGTTATTTTTTGTCCAACTCTCGACTTCCTTCAGTTTTACCTGCATAATGTCACATAGAGTCTGTGGAAATTTCCCACTTACTGTTAGTGCAAGATCATCCGCATACGCAATAACCTTACAGCCACCCCCCTCCATGCCACACAGCAGTGAGTTTACCGCTGCGACCCATAATAGAGGGGATAGGACTCCCCCTTGCGGGGTGCCCCTCTCTACGAACCTGGTCAACGATACCCCCGCCAGCTCCGCCCGGACCACCCTGCATCTCAGCATTTGGTTTACGAGCGCAACTAAGCGCGAGTCGATGCCCAGGCCCGTCAGTGCTGCCGTTATCGCGCCCGGCATGATGTTGTTAAAGGCGCCCTCTATATCCAGGAAGGCTGCTAGCGTATATTCTTTGATGTCTAGTGATCTCTCTATATACGACACTATTTCATGTAGCGCCGTTTCTGTAGATCTACCTTTCGTATAAGCATGTTGTGTGGTAGAGAGTCTGTCACCAACCGACTCTCTGATACGGACCTCCACCAGTCTCTCCATAACCTTCAGTTGAAATGACGACAAGGTGATGGGCCTGAAATCCTTTGGGTTATTGTGAGACACCTTCCCTGCCTTGGGGATGAACACCACTCTTGATTCCCTCCACTTTCTAGGGATATGGTTAAGAGCTAATACTCCCTTAATTATAGCGTGTAGCCACGCTGAGCTTAGCTGAAGTGTTTGCTGCAGCTGTATGGGGGCAATGCCATCCGGACCTGCTGATTTATAGGGCTTAAATGTCCCAATAGACCAGATGACCTTTTCCCTAGTGAGGAAATCTCCAGTGACCGAAAGATCTCCAGTTAGATGTGGCTGTACCGGCATGCTATCCGTGGCACCCGGGAAGTGTGTGCAAAGAAGCAGATCCAGTGATTCCTCCTCGGTCTCTGTCCAGGAGCCGTCAGGTCTTTGCAAGCATCCTGGGGCTTTCTGGGCAGTACCTGAGAGTATCTTTCTGAGCCTGCCTGCCTCTGAGATAGACTCCACCCCATTGCAGAAGTCTTTCCATGAGGTTCTTTTCGACCTTCTTAGGAGCTTCTTGTACTCCCGTAACGTTGTCTTGTAGGTCTCCCAATGTCCCTCACTACCAGACGCAGTAGCCTGATTGAAGGTTTTCCTGCAGTTCTTGCGTGAAATCCTGATTTCTTCATTCCACCAGGGTGGCTTTTTCCTACCCCGGTGCTGCTTTTTGGGGCATGCAATGTCTATTGCCTTACTGCAGGCCCCCGTAAAATGGTCGACAAGATATTCCAGCTCCTCTAGGTTTGCTGGAGTAGCCGGCTCTCTATCTTGTGGCAAAAGCCTATCCAGCTCTTTCCGATACCTATGCCAGTTGGCATTTCGCAAGTTTCTAGTTAGAGGAGCCTTGGGCGTTTCCCCTAATACCTCGAATTGGATATATCGGTGGTCGGAAAAGGAGTGCTCCTCAAGCACCTTCCACTTCCCGACCAGACATTCCGCATTCTCAGAGATAAGGGTAACGTCCAGAACTTCCCTTCGGGATTTTGTAATAAAAGTGGGATCATTCCCCCTATTCGCAATAACAAGCTTAGAACTAAGTATGAAATTAAAAAGTGACTCACCCCGTTCGTTATCATCGGAGCTGCCCCAGGTGTGATGGTGAGCATTCGCGTCACCTCCCAAAATTAGCGCCTCTCTCGTGCTGGCCACTAGGTCTTTAATGCAGGTAGTTGGCACCTCCTTGTCATGCGCTAGGTACATGGATGCCATCTTAATTGGTCGTCCGTTTGCACTTAGACTGACCGCTGTTGTGTCCTCGTCGCTAAATTGTGGAAGAAAGAGACACTTTAGTGTGATACTTATCAATATGCACGTCCTTGGTTTCCCCGTTGAGGCTCCACTTACCAGTCTGTAGCCCGGCGCTTTCAGCCCACAAATGTTTTGTCCCACCACCCAAGGTTCTTGGATTAGGACGATGTCGGCTGCCCCTTTAGCTGTTAGATGGAGCAGCAGTGCAGCTGAAGCTGCTTTACAGTGGTGAAGGTTAATCTGCAGTACCTTCACCATCTTGGCCGTTATCGCCCACGTCGCCTATTAGGGTGGAGTTGACCGCGTCTTCCGACATCTCGATCAACTCCTCCTCCGTATAAAGCCGAAGCATGCGTCCGACCCCCAGCGAAGACGTCGATGAGGCATAACCCCCGGTCAGGTCGTCCATCGGATCAACCTGCTCGGATTCTTCCTCCATCTCCACGTCGCTGTTGGCCTCTTCCGGCTCTACCTCCGCGATCAGGTTCTTCGCTGCGTTTACGTCGTTGCTGTAGACCTTAATTTTGGCCATGTCACAGCCGTAACGTATGACCCCGCTCTTTTGCTCCAACAACTCTATGGAGTCCTTATTTAGAAGCAGGACAACCTGCATCGTCGCTTTACCGCTTTCGTTGATTTTTACCACCTTCCAATTATCGGTAGGTAGCTCCGGGTTATAGAGCCTTATGGTTTGGAGGATCCTTTCTGGCTCCGCTGGCCTGCAAGGCAACCATGCTCTCGCTCTCGGTCGCACCGGTAGGTCCTTGAAGTCGACCGCCCTGAGCTTCGCACCAGGGTAGACTTCTCCAATACCTGCGACTGTTTTCTTATAGATCTCCGCTGATCTAGCATCCTCGCATGCTATAACGCGGATGTTATTTTGGAACCACCCCGCTCCCTTGCAGGTTGGCGGAGGTCCCGGATTCTCCAACATAATGTTGATAGCAATGTCGGCCATCGCGGCCTTAACCCACTTCCATTGCTGCCTCAGGGTGAGGCTGTCTTCATTGCTCTCATCAATGACGCCGAGCAGGATCTGCTCCTTGGCTACTTCAGCAAAAGAAGGCTCCTGCGTTCTGACCCTCTTTGCATGGTTGGGCGTATTTTCCCCCGATCTATTGCGCTTACTGGAGGGCGCCTGCGGCTGCTTCTCCTCCGGCTTGCGGTAGTCGGGCAGGACTGCCTTTGCCCAGTCGATTTCTGTGAGGATCTCCTTCACATGCTCTTCTTTCGCCTTGCTACACAGGTCAGGCGTTGCGGTGAACCTTTGCAGGATTCGAGCAGCCAGCTTCCTCTGTCGATAGCCCGCTGCAGCTGGTTCTGGCCTCTGGTCAGGCCTCGTGAAGGCCGTGGGTGTCGCGGGAGGACCGCCCGGGGCCTGCGCCCCAGATTCAGCCTTATCCCCGGCTGCAATCTGCATGCCAGGTTGGCATCCACTGGTGCCAGGAGTTTCCCGGGGTGGACTCCTTTGAGCAACCCCACCGCCACTTTCCTTCGTTTTTGCGAGAGCTTGGTCCGGTTTCACCATTGGCCTTGGTTTCCCGCTATTTGTCACCGCTCTACGGCTGGTGGAGGTACTCTGCATCGCTTGAGCTCCTTGTTTAGTGGGCCGAGACCCTTCCGACGCTTTAAGGGGGCCGGTCCCTTTATAGTTTGTTTTTGATGTTGTTGTTGCTGTTTTTGTTGTTGTTGTTGTTATTTGTTTTCTATCCATATTTGATCCCACGGGCTGCGGAGAAAGGGGGTTCGTCCACCCGGGCAGAGATCCGCGATGCCCAGGTAAGGCCTACTTACATCCTGGGTGTGGCCGCCTCCCAGAGGGCTCCGTTCGCGACTGGGCTATTTAGGGGCCCCCAGCCTGGCCGATCCTCGGTACGGTGCGCGTGACGCCTTGATCCAGCCCCTTCAGACCTCCAAGCCACGATCAGAAACCATTTCCATATGACTACGCTATTAAGGAGTTTAGCACATAGCACTGATTCCTGATCTCAGCTGAGCACCATTCTGACATCGCACAGAATCCTCTGTAGTGCCCATTTCCAGTCAGCACCCTCGGGGAGGGTTCAGCCGGAGGATTTTTGCCGACCGGAATGATGAATAAATTTCTCAAAACCTATTGAGTTTATAGAAAACTGATGTACATATATGTATGTATGTATGTATACTGTTTATGGGGAGTTTTTCTACCTTTCATTTGTTACATTTCTTAAAAGATATACATACGTGATTAAGTGGAACCGCTTTTTTACCTCGCTTTTATTAGCTCGGGATGTAACCAGGGTTGCCACTTTGGTAAATTGTTACCAAAATTGGTAGAAAAAATTTGGTTTGGTAAAAAGGTAAATTTTTTCTCATTTTGGTAGATTTTTGATGAACTTTCCGTTCCCGATTTATTTTTCGTAGTTATCTTTAAATACATATATTATAAATTTCTTTGCATACTTTTGCTTTTGATTGCATAAATATTTTAAATGATTATTTAAATATAAAGAAAAACTTGACACGTATGTAATTACGCACTATGATTGTTCGCAAAAAAATTAAATCAACGCCATTTTTTATCAATGGAAAAGAAATAAAAAAAATCAACGGGAATTTTAAGCAGCACATTAATGGCTATACTCAAATAGTATTTGCTTTAAAAATTCAGATTAAAAAATTCGAAATTTAGACGAAAGTTTTTGGATTTTTTCTATATGTTGTATATAGTTTGAATCCTCGATTTTTATGGATTTAGTTAAAGCAATAAACAATTTTTACTCGAAAAATATTGCGAATATTAAAAAAATTACTTTTTTGAGTCACTGTATTTGTCTATAATACCTCGAGTTGAAGTTTTTCAAATAATGAAGTTTCATTGTTGCCTTTAATTTCATCACTTCCGCTTCTGGTTGAAGAAAACTGAGAATATGCCAATAATATGACTCAAATACCGTATAACTAGTTAAATAAAAGGTTCTTAAAACCAATTTTAATTCTTATTGAAATAACTAAAAAAAAAATAAAAAAAACTATAGTTTTAATTAAAATAAATTAAAAAAATAACAAAACTATAGTTTTTATTAAAAAGTTATTGGTAGATATTTCCCAGATTGGTACATTTTTTTTCAAGTGGATGGTAAATATTTTTTTTCGTCAGTGGGAACCCTGGATGTAACTACATATGTAATATTGATGCGCCTAAAAGATCTCAAGTTACATACCTGATGACAGTACGAATTGCCTTAAACCTCCATTCTTAAAGTAACCTGATGACAGTACGAATGGAAATTTTAATAGCGAGGTTTTAGTTTTTTAAACTATAATTTAATTTAAGCTGAATAACGGTAAATTGCAAATATTTCGCAAACTTATTTATGGAAAAAATACTCGATTTTCGGAAACAGCAAGCGATGCTGCATAGGAATTGGATAGTGGCATCAAGTGCGCATTTTCGTTGTAAGTCAGTGTTTTTATGACAAAATATAAAAATTTTTTATAAGTATAAAAATTTTATAAATGGCTCATTCCATCTCAAATCACCCAGGCCGGGGGAAAGTGAATTTAAGTTTGCGATAAAACTCACAGGGGATGTTCCTTGAACAATTTAAGGAGACACGTATTTTTTCTTTTTGCTCAGAAATGCGAATTTTTCGAAAAATGAATTTTTTTCTTTTTGAGTACGAACGCTTCTTTTTTCCTCTCTTAATAGAAACTTTTGATGAAATCGCTTATAACTGCCGCAAAAAAGCAAGGATTTTAACGATTTTTTTTTTTAAGTTGCAGATATTGATCTACTGAATCGATCTAGTGAACTAAACATCAGTAATTGTTTATTAATAATTAATTATTAATTATTGTTTATAAACAAAAAAAAATTTTTTTTTCAAATTGCCACATCTTTTTTTTCTCTTAAACTTTTTTGTCTATTAGGGAATAGTATAAACTATTTTCAGTACGAGTAGCAATATGCTAAAATTCGTCGTTTTCGAGTTATGATTTTTTTCCTGAAAATGCACTTATATGATGCTAGCAGATTTTCGTGCCAGTTGAGGACGCAAAAATTGTTGCCTATTATGATAAAGTTTCCTTGCTGGAAATTTTTTGAGGTTGCCCGATCAGAGCCAAAAGTTTTTCCCAATTGGGCTCTAATTTTGGCCCAATTGGGGCCCAATTAGCGATTTGCCCAATCTACCGAAGATTTCCCCAACCAGTGCTCACAATTTGCTCAAAGTGAACATGCATACGCAATTAAAACGTTTTTATCGATAAAATCACACATACACACATCAAAATTCCCAATGAAAAAAAAATATTTTTTAATTTTTTTCTTGAAAAATTTTCCACATACAAATTTTTTGATAAAAAAAATTAGTTTTTGAAAATATGCCATTTCAAAAAAAAATTGGAAAAAATCACAATGGTAGCTCTGAGTATTGCGCAATATTTAAGTATAAGAGGGAGGCCCCCACTGCGATGGAAAGATCAGGTGGAGAAGGACTTGGCTTCACTTGGCGTTTCCAATTGGCGTCAGTTGGCACAGAGGTGAAACGACTGGCGTGCTTTGCTGAACTCGGAAAGAAAGAATTTTACTGAAAAGACTTTAAATACACTAAAAAAATTGTATTTATTTGCGCATATTAAGAGAGGTAACCAGTTTCCTCTTTTAATGTGTGCAAATTCGCACGCCGTGTAATAAAATTAATCATTAATTTACTCTTACATACCAAATTTGTCGCAAGAGCAAAATTACACATAAAATGTTTAAATAAAGTAATGTTTATTATTAGTAGGAAATGAGTAGTCCACTTACAAACAGCGTTATGTGATTTTATAATAGAAAGCCATAAATTTGAAAAAGTGACTACGACAACAAGTAACATTTAAATTGAATCTTTTTTATTATTACCTGAAAATTTGGATAAATAGGAGTCTTATAAAATTGTAACATAACATAACATGTCATAAGATAACATTAACAGTCTATACGACCTAAAGCAGCTTTCTAAGTTCATCAGAAGATTGATACTTTTGAAAGTTCATAAATTAGTATGGTAGCGACTTTTGGAAGAAGACTTAACATTTGATGCTATTTTTTTCAGAATATAAAAAGATTTTGCACTCTGTTGTTAGTGGACATGAAAAATGTTTGCAATTTTAAGCATTCTATATATGTGTATATTTTAAAGATCG
>NW_016162759.1:9715-25116 GCF_001687245.7 Rhagoletis zephyria | reverse complement strand
CAAGTTCAAAATCAAATACTGAACATCTTATACGTATATTTATACAGATTCTTGTTGAAAAATAGATACTTTTCAGTAGTAGTTTTACATGCTCTTTTTAGAGTGTACTTGCTACTTATTATATTTACTTTGCAAAATGCTTATGCACAAAAAATGTACTTTATAAATTGAAATTACAAATGCTTGATTTTATGCACATGTATCCAAGTCCTTAGGATGGGTTAAATTATGTCTTTTTCATGAAAATGTTTGGTTTTCTTACAAATTATGAGATGTATATGTAACAAAAAAAATTGGATACATTTGGATACATTTTTGGCTTGGTCACGGATACTGGTCATATTTCGTTCTGAATAATTTTTGTTGGTTGCTCGTATTTATACTCCTTGTTAACCACCTCTTTCTTTTGTTAGGTACGTCTTCTTAGTTTTGCAGTGTTTGCGGTGCTCAATAGGAAGATGCACGATTGAGAGAAATAGATATTGCGCCAATGGCGGTACCGCTAATCCACTCTTTGTGATTTTGACAGAATCAGCTGTGTGCGTGACGTCATCTTGGTGCAATTGTTGATTGTGAGCATACGAAAAAACCAAGTAACAATTTTAATATATGTGCGTTGATATTTCTGCGTGGCTTTCAACAATTATTGAGATATTACAAAGCAAAATGAAGTGTGCCGTAGCAAAGTGTAATAGTAAAAACAAAAGGAAAGCGTGCGATAGAAGTTTTTTTTCGTTTCCTACGGATGCAAATCTGGCGAAAAAGTGGAAGCAGTTCTGCCGGCGAGAAGATGCATTAAACACCAAATCGACCTATATGTGCATGAAGCACTTTACTAGTGAAGATATTGAAAATAATATTTTTAGTGCTGGTATGAGGTAATGCACCAGTGGATAAGGTCGCCAGGCGCTAATTCAAGCGGCATCTTACCCCGCTGTTACGTACTTAATACAAAACAGTGCCCAAATTATTATACATTTAAAAGTTCAGCTTAAATTATGTTTTACTTACATAGAATATTTGTTTCCAAAGAAGCCACACTCATACATCCTCTCGTAAATGGTACAAAAGTCATCAAATAGAAGCTGTGGAGTCAACAGCTGTGGAGTTTACGGTGGCTGGCTACCGTCCACAAATATAAATATGCACTCTGCGTGGCTTTTTACAATGGCGAGTTCAAAAATTCACTTTGCTGCACACCTTCCTTTTGGTCTACATGAAATTGCAAACACTGTTAATACATCCATTTTTTCATGTGCTAAAAATCGTACTTACCTAAAGGGCTACAGGTGCAAAATTATTGCTACGTGTTCCTAATTAATCAATCTTTGTATATTTATTGATTCCGGCAAAATTTGGCCATGTAATATTAAAATTAAGACATTTTTCTGCATTGTTTACATATTTTTATATGCGTTTTGGCATTTCTCTCTCGCAATTGCACCAAGGTGACGTCACGCAAAAATTACGCTCAAAAATCCTCTCTCATTGGCACAATCTTGTATTCTATCATTCTTGAGGTAGATGAATTGTTCTGGCTCGTTTTTGATGGCGGGTAGAAGTCCGTGATTTTTACCTTCTTTGTTTTTACAGTTAGTGTATTCCCTTCCATGTCCGTCCTTAATATTTTGTTGTTGTCATTTTTCTTCTCGTACAGAAGTTTTAGAGGTTCAAACAGTACGTCCGATACAGTATTTATTTGCTCATTTATTATTTGTCCTTTGAAGGTCTTCTGTTTATATATTTCCATATTTTCCAATATATTCAATCTTTGCCTTTTATGTTGTAAACGGAGAAGTTCTGTTGTTTGTCCAATCTTCATTGGTGGGCATTTATTTTAATATTAATAAAAATAATTCGTATAGAAAATAACACATATTTTATCATCTTTTTGAGAGGGGTAATTTTAAAAAATAAAACTTAAATATTTTAAAGCGGACGAACTTAAACATTCCATAAATTATCTAAAAGGTATTCGTATTTACTTTCACACTTAAAAGGAATTAATTTTTTATCTTTTCTATTGTGACTTGTACCTACAAATGAAATCGGCTTTTTTGTATCACATTGAGCCTTATGAATAAAAACTAAGCAATTGATTTTTCTTAAAATTTCAGACCGTTTACGTAAGTTTATTTGAATAAGTCAAGCAAAAGGTTTGAAATCTCAAGAAAAAGCAACTGCTTAGTTTTTTTATTCGTAAGGCCCATTCACTGAAATCTTCTTCCAAATTATCGTCACTATCGCTTCCATTCAACGATATTTCTTACAACTATTTTAGAACTTGTTCTTCATAGGTACCCCTCTCGAAAAGTAAAAAAAATATTAAGTTCAAAACAGAAAATAGCCAACAAACATGTTAAAAACTGAAATAAGTACAGCAAACAAAATTACCTTTACTGCTAACGTTCGCCAGTCAGGCGTCAGGGCGCGGAACTCAGCCGCGCAAGGCCACTGTACAATGTGCGTCTGCTAACAACCTCGTACAACGCTAAACTGAGTTGGCGTGAACGCTTACTTCGATCATAATAAAATTATAGTTTAAAAAACTAAAACCTCCCTATTATAATTGCCATTCGTACTGTCATCAAGTATTTAACTTGAGAATAGAAATCGGCAAATCTTTTAGGCGCATCAATATTACATAGTTACATCCCGAGCTAATAAAAGGAAGGTAATAATAAATACCGTTCCTTTAATATCGCGAGAAAACCGAATTCGTTCCGCCTCACCGGCGAACGTTACTGTTTTAGGGTTAAACCCCCTTTCTTTCGATACGCATATTTGTATACTTCGTATATAAAATTTTTAGAAAAAACACATTTAAATGAAAAAATATCTTTTTGAAGTGAAACTTCTTTAGCGGCGGTTTGTTGGTTGGGAGTAAATTGGCAAATTCAGCGGAAATTGCACACGCAAATGTTGCAACGGAAATGATGCAACGGTAATGGTGCAACAAAAATGGTTGGGGCTGAAACAAGTACTTCTTGTGTGTATGCAACGGAAATGATGCAATGGAAATGATGCAACGGAAATGGTTGGGGCTGAAACAAGTGCTTCTTGTGTGTATGCATATGGTATTAATTTAACAAAAATTTGCTAACAAAAGGTTAAGGAATAACACTTAGAAAAAGACCAATACATGAATGAAAGTAAAGGTGACTACGTACATAAATGAAGAAAAGGATAAAGGCAAAGGTAAAAATAAAAACAAAAACAAAGATGCGTAAAGATAAAGGCAAAAATGAAGACCAAGGTAAATTTAAACACTTTACTTATATATACATATATATATAAGGACAGCTGAAGGGGAATATGTAGCTGAAAAAAATGATGAACATAAAAGTAAAGGCAAAGAGGAGGATGAGGATACCGATAAAAGCAAAGATGCAGATAGGGGAAGAAAGATTAAAATAGAGGTAATTAAAGAGGAAAGGATATAGAGAGAGACACAGAGACTCAATCTGGGAACTATTTTGGGATTTTAGAGATTTTCGGCATTCTCGAGACCTACCGATAAAATAATCGATATTGTTATCGATTTTGTTATCGATTGTGTTATCGATATTTATAGACCTGTTATCTATATTTACCGATTTTGTTATCGATATTCATCTATTTTGTTATCGATAATTATCGATTTTGATATCTATTCTTATCGATTTTGTTATCGATATTTTTCCACTTTGTTAGCGATATTTATCAATTTTGTTATCGATTTTGTTATCGATATTTATCCGATTTTGTTATCGATATTTATCGGCTTTGTTATCGATATTTAACGATTTTGTTATCGATATTTATCGATTTTGTTATCGATATTTAACGATTTTGCTATCGATATTTATCGATTTTGTTATCGATATTTATCGATTTTGTTATAAATATTTATCGATATTTATCGATTTTGTTTTCGATATTTATCGATTTTGTTATCGATATTTTTATCGATTTTCTAATCGACTTAGCTACTAATGGTAGTATTGATGTTGCTATTGAAATTTGTATCGAAATTGTCATCGATTTTGCTATCGGTATTTTGATGGACGTTATAACCGATTTTGTTATCGATAGAGTATAAAGATAAAAATGAAGATAATGGAAAAACAGAATAACATGAATGTTATTAAAAGGAACAGTGGTAGAGGTAGGGATCTACATTGATAGAAAAAAAGCGAAAAAATATAACCTTAAGCAAAAGCAGATGTGTGTATGTATAGATAGATAAGTAACGTAAGTTTCACTTCTACAGTGTGGCCCAGGCGCACTTACTTTTTTATATAAAAACATATTTTAAACCAAACAAGACGATTAAATCCTCTTTCTTCTGAAATGCATATTTGTATACCTCGTATATAAAAATTTGAGATTTTTTTATAAAAAAAGATATTTTCAACAAGAAAATTACCAACTGATTTTTAAAAATTAATACCGTTGTAAAGACGATTAAACCCCCTTTCTTCTGATATGCATATTTGTATACTTCGTGTTTAAAAAATTGAGAAAAACACTTAAAAGGAAAAAATACCAATTTTTTCTTATAAAACATATTTTAAACCAAAAAATTACTAAAAGTAATACAATTGAATACTTTATTTAAATAAAACAGAAAATTGCCTTTAATTTTCAAAAATACATGTTATGTAAAAAGTCAAAAACCATGGTGTTTTTATAGTTTCATATGCCTTACACTTCTATTACATATACTTTTGCTTTATTTTTAACAGGGCTGTGGATAAACAAGAACGAATTAATGCTTAAAACATTAATAATTATTTGTTTTATTTATTTACGATATTCAATTGTATTACTAATTAGTAATTTTTCTGTAAATTTTTTTTTATAAGAAAAAAATGGTATTTTTTCCTTTTAAGTGTTTTTTCTCAAATTTTTATATACGAAGTGTACAAATATACATATTAGACGAAAGAGGGTTTAATCGCCTTAACAACGGTGACAATTTTTTAAAAATCGGTGAGTAATTTTTTTGTTTAAATTTTTTTTTTGATAAAAAAAGTTATTTTTTCCTATATCTTATTTTCTGGCCAATTTTCGTCGTATATTTTATTGATTTAGATGAGCTTCTTTGGCCTAGGTTGTGATTACTGCAAGTAAAACAATGTTTTTTCTTCACTGTTTGCCCTACGTTTCGCTAAACTCCTTAGCATCCTCAGGGGCCAATCTTTATTTTAAATTAACAAAGAAAAGAAGATACAAACAAAAACAATTAGGAACAAAAAAGATACTTTGAACTTGAAGAATACACTTGAATTGGTATGAAAAGTAACATTTGTATGTATGTGGGCATATGAATAACGACCGCTTAAAATCGATCTCAAATTTGTACTTTCGCTGTAGAATGTTATGTAGTTTGACTATTGTCAATGAAATCGAATGCTTTGTACTCCATGCGCTCCACGTTTTTCGTTTTCAATGTCATTAATTGTTTATAATGACTTTTGCTAAAATTTCAAAATCAAAAGTTATCAAAACAAATTCTGTGGGACTGAGAAATATTATTTTCTACTTTTTAGTCCATTTATAAAAGCGTTGTATATTAAAAGGTTTTTTTTTTTTTATTTTACTTATGACTCAGTCTCTTAAAAAAGTTGGTTTGTTCCAATACCCAGCCGAGTACTGTACGGTGTAATTGTACCGGTTTTCGAGATATTCGAAAAGTTGCAATTTGAAAAAAACGGTTTCTCGATTTAGAAATTAAGAAAAACCCGGAATATACCGGTTTTCGTTTACATAGTGTTCCTACAGTGAAAATGCTTATATGGTATGAAGTCATGAAAAAAATCTATATATAAATACGCCACAAGAAAATTTTGCAATCCCTTTTTTGAAGGGAAGGCTCGATTTCAATGAAACATACACCGATTTAAAGGATACTTCCTCTAATCCAGAAATGTTTGACCCTATACATAGGGGGCGTGGCATCTGACGTATAGACTAAAATGTGAAAACCACTACATATATCTATAAACCCAATTATGCTAGGGAACTGAAACTTAGCACAGATGCATAGATTGTAAATACCATACTTACGGTGAAAAATGGTAGATAAAGGGAAAGGGGGCGTGGCACCGCCCATACAAACTGAAATTCTCATATTGCTTTTCTCTGGAACCACTTATACTAACGTCCTGACATTGGACACAGCAACATATATTGTCAATACTATACTTACGTTGAAAAGTGATAGATTTTGGAAAAGACGGCGGGGCACCGCCCATACCAACTGAAATTCTTACATCGCTTATCTCTGGAACAGCTTATGCTGACATCCTGAAATTTGACACAGCAACATATGTTATCAATACCGTGCTTACGGCGAAAACTGGTAGATTTTGGAAAAGGGGGCATGGCACCGCCCATACAAACTGAAATTCTCATATCGCTTATCTCTGGAACCGCTTATGCTAACGTCCCGAAATTTGGCACACCAGCATATGTTTTCACTACCGTACTTTCGGCGAAGAGTGGTAGATTTTGGAAACGGGGGTGTGGCACCGCCCATACAAACTGAAGTTCTCATATCGCTTATATCTGGAACCGCTTATGCTGACGTCCTGAAATTTTACACAGCAACACCTGTTGTCAATACCGTACTACGGCGAAAAGTGGTAGATTTTAGAAAAGGGGGTGGTAGATAACGGGAAAGGGGGCGTGGCACCGCCCATACAAACTGAAATTCTCATATCGCTTATCCCTGGAACCGCCTATGCAAACGTCTTGAAATTTCACACAGCAACATATGTTGTCAATACCGTACTACGGCGAAAAGTGGTAGATTTTAGAAAAGGGGGTGGTAGATAACGGGAAAGGGGGCGTGGCACCGCCCATACAAACTGAAATTCTCATATCGCTTATCCCTGGAACCGCCTATGCAAACGTCTTGAAATTTCACACAGCAACATATGTTGTCAATACCGTACTACGGCGAAAAGTGGTAGATTTTAGAAAAGGGGGTGGGGCACCGCACATACAAACTGAAATTCTCATATCGGTTATCTCTGGAACCACTTATTATAAGGTAATGGAATTTTATACACCTACATTTATGCACATATGAAATCGCAAGAATCATTCAATTGGGAACCATTTGCTCCCAGATTTTAAAATCGCATTGAATGATTCTTGTTTTGTGCAAAAGTTTTTAGAAGGATCAGTCTGTTTGTCTTCCGATAGGTGGCGCAGGGATTGAGAGCTATCCTAAAAAATCATATTTATGATCAGATTTGTTTCACTTTTAGAATACATATTAGTAACATAAAATTTGGTATAACTTGGTAGCCCAATCGTGTGATGAAAAAATATTGTGCTCTGGCCCAGTCTTGATAAAAGCCCGCGTGAAACCGCCGTTAGAGGAGGAAATATTATCTTTTGTTGTAAATCTTCACGATACTTTCTCAACCGTTAACGATTCTGATGAAGAAAAGAAAGAGTTTATGCAGACGTGGGTAATTTAGTTGTTAACCTCCAAGTGGCTCTCAGACAAATATAATGAAAAAACTTATTTACAGTCTGAATTGGTATATGTTTGACATATTGGTCAGTGATGAACATCTCATCTATACATACAAATACATGTGCATATTTTTTATGAATAAAAATCGAGGTTCCATTTTCGGTCTATTTTCAAAAGCTACTGAAGAAATTTGGAGGAGACTTGGTAGATCTCCTGTAAATTCGCTATACTTCAAAATTGTATTTCGCAGAAATGAGTTAGTATTGGTGACAGGTAAAAGCGTATGAAAAAAGAAGACTGGGCGATACTAGTTACAATAAAACTACATATTAACAGTAAAGATAGCTTTCATTTAGAAATTACTAAAGTAATATAAGTTCAAAGTTCCTTTAAATCAAAAGTAAAACAAATAACAAGTGATTTTTAGCAAAAAAAAACAGACTTCAATTCTCATATATATATGGAGTGCAATGGGGTATAGTCATTGCGCTGGGTATGCAGTTACAGGTGCACGGCTATACTCAATCACGACTCTTGCGTCCTCGTTCGCGCACTCTGGGCAACGTGAGCAACCCATGTGCGAGATGCGGTAACCAATCCGAGTGGAGCCTTGGGTCACGCCACAAAGAGAGGGAGCTTCGGTGGGGCCACTCTGACTTATTCAGTTTAAGGGCTCACTGAAGTCTGCAGCGTCTGTTCACCAGTAGGTGCGGCTGCAAGCGGGTGTCTGCTTGGAGCAAGCGGCTCGCTATATAAACGTGTATTTGGTTGCGAAACCACCCCCGTCCCAGCAATGGGTTGTGCGCTGGGCTTGGGACCCGCCACGTAAAAACCACTTCCAGTGAAGAAGCAAGGCAAAGCCTCGGATGAGACCCCCCCTTATGATGACGACCACGGCAAACGTTTAAAGGACTACGATTTGAGGGCATGCACCTGGAATGTCCGGACCCTTAATGGGGAAGGTGCCTCTGCCCGGCTGGTTGATGTCCTCGTAAGGACAAAAGCTGACATCACCGCCATCCAAGAAATGCGTTGGACGGGGCAAGGCAAACAATGTCTGGGGCCTTGCGACGTCTACTACAGCTGCCATGTAAAGGAGCGCAAATTCGGAGTTGGATTTGTGGTGGGAGAGAGACTCCGTCGCCGAGTACTGTCGTTCACCCCGGTGGACGAGCGTCTAGCCACAATCCGCATCAAAGCGAGATTCTTCAACATCTCGCTCATCTGCGCCCATGCCCCGACGGAAGAGAAGGATGAGGCATCCAAGGATCTCTTCTATGAGCGCTTGGAGCGCACGTACGAGCGCTGCCCCCGTCATGATATCAAAATCGTGCTTGGCGACTTCAATGCCAGGGTGGGCAAAGAAGGGATCTTTGGAACCACCGTCGGAAAATTCAGCCTCCACGACGAAACGTCCGACAACGGATTGAGGCTGATCGACTTCGCCGGGGCCCGAAACATGGTAGTATGCAGTACTAGGTTCAAGCATAAAAAGATCCATCAAGCTACCTGGCTGTCTCCGGATCGAAAAACGAGAAACCAAATCGATCATGTTGTGATAGACGGAAGGCACGCTTCCAGTGTTTTAGACGTACGCACACTCCGAGGCCCAAACATCGACTCGGACCACTATCTTGTTGCAGCCAAGATACGCACCCGCCTCTGTGCAGCAAAAAATGTGCGCCCAAATATGCAAGGAAAGCTTAACGTCGAAAAGCTGCAATCACAACAGACAGCCAGCGCTTTCGCTACTCGACTCTCACACCTGCTCTCAGAGAGCACTCTTCAACAAACCGACATATGCGAGCAGTGGAACCACATTTCCCGCTCATTAAGTACCGCCGCCGAAGAAGTAGTCGGATTTCAGCGAGCCCGAAAGAACAACTGGTACGATGAGGAGTGTCAGGAAGCTGCAGAGAAAAAAGATGCCGCCTACAGGGCCACGCTGCGATCGGGCGCAACGCGCGCTATGTGGGACCGCTATAGGGATCTGAAGAGGGAAGCGAGACGTATTTGCCGCAACAAGAAGAGAGAGGCAGAAATACGTGAGTGCGAAGAGCTTGAAATGCTGGCCGACAGGAGGAATGCCCGAAAATTTTACCAGAGAGTTAGGCGACTTACGGAAGGTTTAAAGACCGGGGCGCACTCCTGTAAGAACAATAATGGCGACCTAGTAACTGATGTCCAGAGCGTACTTAAATTATGGAGGGAACACTTTTCCGCCCTACTAAATGGTAGCAGCACGGAAAGTTGTGGAGAAGAAGAACCCGAGCCCGCAGTCGATGATGACGGAGTCGACGTTCCACCGCCTGACTATGACGAGGTACGTATAGCAATAACGCGGCTGAAAAACAACAAAGCCGCTGGAGCTGACAGCCTGCCAGCTGAGCTATTCAAGTACGGCGGCGAGGAGTTGATAAGGTGCATGCATCAACTCTTGTGCAGAATATGGTCAGATGAACGCATGCCCGACGACTGGAATTTAAGTGTGCTCTGCCCAATCCACAAGAAAGGTGACCCCGCCATTCGCGCCAACTACCGCGGGATCAGCCTTCTAAGCATAGGTTACAAGGTCTTATCGAGCGTATTGTGTGAAAGACTGAAGCCCACCGTCAATGAACTGATTGGGCCTTATCAGTGTGGCTTTAGACCTGGCAAATCCACCATAGACCAGGTATTCACAATACGCCAAATCTTGGAAAAGACCCGCGAGAAAAGGATCGACACTCACCACCTATTTGTCGACTTTAAAGCCGCTTTTGACAGCACTAAAAGGAGTTGCCTATACGCCGCTATGTCTGAATTTGGCATCCCCTCAAAACTCATACGGCTGTGTAAAATGACGTTGAGCAATACCACCAGCTCCGTCAGAATTGGAAAAGACCTCTCCGAGCCGTTCGCCACAAAACGGGGTTTCAGACAGGGCGACTCCCTTTCATGTGACTTCTTTAATCTGATGTTGGAGAAGATAATAAGAGCTGCAGAACTGAACCGCTCAGGAACAATTTACTACAAGAGCGTGCAATTGCTGGCTTATGCCGATGACATCGACATCATCGGTAACAAAAACCGCGAAGTCTGTTCTGCCTTTTCCAAGTTGGATAGGGAAGCAAAGAGAATGGGTCTGGTGGTAAACGAGGACAAGACGAAGTATCTCCTGTCATCAAACAAACAGTCAGCACATTCGCGCCTTGGCACCCACGTCACTGTTGACAGTTACAATTTCGAGAAAGTAGAGAATTTCGTTTACTTGGGAACCAGCATTAACACCGATAATAATGTCAGCATTGAAATCCAACGTAGAATCACTCTTGCCAACAAGTGCTACTTTGGACTGAGTAGGCAATTCAGGAGTAAAGTCCTCTCTCGACGTACGAAAACCACGCTCTATAAGTCACTCATCATGCCCGTGCTGGTATATGGCGCAGAAGCATGGACAATGACAACATCCGATGAGGCGGCTCTTGGGGTGTTTGAGAGAAAGATTTTGCGGAAGATTTACGGTCCTTTACGCGTTGGCGACGGCGAGTACCGCAGACGATGGAACGATGAGCTGTATGAGCTTTACAACGATATGGACATAGTGCAGCGAATTAAAATACAGCGGCTCCGCTGGCTTGGTCATGTCGTTCGAATGGACACCGACGCTCCAGCTCTGAAAGTATTCAACTCGGAACCCGCTGGTGGTAGCAGAGGAAGAGGGAGGCCCCCACTGCGATGGAAAGATCAGGTGGAGAAGGACTTGGCTTCACTTGGCGTTTCCAATTAGCGTCAGTTGGCACAGAGGAGAAACGACTGGCGTGCTTTGCTGAACTCGGCCAAAATCGCTTAGGCGGTTACAGCGCCTAAATAATATCCAAAAGAACCTGTGGAAACCTGTTTAGAAAAACCGATTCAATCGCCATAATATACATGTATGTATGTACATAACATTACTAATACATATTTTGAAAGCCGTTTTTTTGTGTTCGCAAAGCTCGAGAACGGATGAACTGATTTTTTGACATTTCGGAGACCAGCCGGTTACAGGCTAAACAAATTTTCTAAATATAAAGGGGGCGTGGCACCTCCCATACAAACCGAATTTTCCATAGTGTAGGTCTCGGGAAGTGTTCATGGTAGAGTTGTGGATCTTGGTATGGAGATACTATATATATGCAATCAATCGCATACTCTTGAGAAAAATTGGGGCTATTGTACAAGGGGCGTGGTACCTCCCATACAATACGAATTTGTCATACTGCCTATCTCTAGAAATGTTCATGGTAAAGTACTGGAACTTGGTACGAAAATATATAAAATCAGTCGCATACTCTTGGAGAAAACTAGGAGCTACTGGAAAAGGGCGCAAGGCACCTCCCATACAAACCGAATTTTTCATACTGCATATCTCTGGAAGTGTTCATGGTAGAATACTGGAACTTGGTATTGCGGTATATGAAATCAATCGCACACTCTTTGAGGAAAATTAGAGCTATTGGTAAAGGGGGCGTGGCACCTCCCACACAAACCGAAATTTTCATACTGCATATCTCTGGAAATGTTCATGGTAGAATATTAAAACTTGGTACGGAGAGCTCATGAAGAAAAATTTGAGCTTTTGGGAAAGGGGGCGTGGCACCTCCTATACAAACCGAATTTTTATATTGCATACCTCTGGAAGTGTTCATGGTACAGTACTGGAACTTCTTATGGAGATATGTATGTATATGAAATCAAGCCCATACTCATGGAGAGAAATGGGGCTTTTTGAAAAGGGGACGTGGGGTTATCTTTGCATATATTTATTATTCTTCTGTAGGTGCGTTTGCGAGTGAAATTCTCCGTAATGGGTGCCCGAATTTTAACGAAATTTTTTCTTTGTGTTTGAGTGGGTCTCTGGATGGTTTACTTTCACAATTTAATAAAAAAAAATTTGTTTTGGGCGGGACGAACTTCGCCGGGTCTGCTAATATTAAAGTACATACATAATTGTGCAGCATACTTTATATGGTAGACAGTGGCGGATCCAGCGGGGTGGTTTTGGGGATTAAACTACGTGTAAGTCAGTGGCGGTCCCACGGGGGGTGTTTTAATACATAGACGCCATATTATACATACATATGCGCCATATTAAAACAAACCCCCTGCGTCCGCCACTGACTGACACGTAGTTTAACACCCAAAACCCCCCCGCTGGATCCACCACTGATGGTAGAAAATGCCCAACGCCGTCAGCCAAAAAAATTATTAAAAATCAAAGCGACTTTCTAGCGAATTGAAATTTGCACTTTAACCTACTTAAATTTAATGGGCTATAAAAGGGCATACCTAAAATTTTTCTGAAAGTTTTTAANCAGTACTGGAACTTCTTATGGAGATATGTATGTATATGAAATCAAGCCCATACTCATGGGGAGAAATGGGGCTTTTTGAAAAGGGGACGTGGGGTTATCTTTGCATATATTTATTATTCTTCTGTAGGTGCGTTTGCGAGTGAAATTCTCCGTAATGGGTGCCCGAATTTTAACGAAATTTTTTCTTTGTGTTTGAGTGGGTCTCTGGATGGTTTACTTTCACAATTTAATAAAAAAAAATTTGTTTTGGGCGGGACGAACTTCGCCGGGTCTGCTAATATTAAAGTACATACATAATTGTGCAGCATACTTTATATGGTAGACAGTGGCGGATCCAGCGGGGGGGTTTTGGGGGTTAAACTACGTGTAAGTCAGTGGCGGTCCCACGGGGGGTGTTTTAATACATAGACGCCATATTATACATACATATGCGCCATATTAAAACAAACCCCCTGCGTCCGCCACTGACTGACACGTAGTTTAACACCCAAAACCCCCCCGCTGGATCCACCACTGATGGTAGAAAATGCCCAACGCCGTCAGCCAAAAAAATTATTAAAAATCAAAGCGACTTTCTAGCGAATTGAAATTTGCACTTTAACCTACTTAAATTTAATGGGCTATAAAAGGGCATACCTAAAATTTTTCTGAAAGTTTTTAATAAAAAGTTTAAAGTTTTTGGGTGTAATTTTTAAAGTTACCTCTGCATCCATCCCTGAGTAAAAGTAAGTAAACTTTGATACGAATGAAAGAGTGNCACTTTGAGACGAATGAAAGAGTGCAAACGTTTTGACTTAATCATTTTTAGAAGATTTACAAATTTTTTTCCACAGGTATAAAAATTTCATGTTTTAATGGAAAAATGTACAAGCACATGATGAATTGCTTTTATAGCGATCAAATACATATACCACATGCCTGTTTATTAGTCCCCGTACTACTACCTNTGCCCGAATTTTAACGAAATTTTTTCTTTGTGTTTGAGTGGGTCTCTGGATGGTTTACTTTCACAATTTAATAAAAAAAAATTTGTTTTGGGCGGGACGAACTTCGCCGGGTCTGCTAATATTAAAGTACGTACATAATTGTGCAGCATACTTTATATGGTAGACAGTGGCGGATCCAGCGGGGTGGTTTTGGGGGTTAAACTACGTGTAAGTCAGTGGCGGTCCCACGGGGGGTGTTTTAATACATAGACGCCATATTATACATACATATGCGCCATATTAAAACAAACCGCCACTGACTGACACGTAGTTTAACACCCAAAACCCCCCGCTGGATCCACCACTGATGGTAGAAAATGCCCAACGCCGTCAGCCAAAAAAATTATTAAAAATCAAAGCGACTTTCTAGCGAATTGAAATTTGCACTTTAACCTACTTAAATTTAATGGGCTATAAAAGGGCATACCTAAAATTTTTCTGAAAGTTTTTAATAAAAAGTTTAAAGTTTTTGGGTGTAATTTTTAAAGTTACCTCTGCATCCATCCCTGAGTAAAAGTAAGTACACTTTGATACGAATGAAAGAGTGCAAACGTTTTGACTTAATCATTTTTAGAAGATTTACAAATTTTTTTCCACAGGTATAAAAATTTCATGTTTTAATGGAAAAATGTACAAGCACATGATGAATTGCTTTTATAGCGATCAAATACATATACCACATGCCTGTTTATTAGTCCCCGTACTACTACCTACACATGTTTGTGGGAATGTTTTTATTTGATAAAAGCGGTTACCTGGATTTGCTTGCGTTTAAGTCTTTATGGTATTTGTTTATAAATATCGGCACAAGTCATTCTGTCTCCCAATGTTGTCAATTTTCTGTTAACTTGGCAAATATGATCCGTAGATATGTCGGTGTATATTTATGTACATATGTATGTATGTGTGTATATATGTCCATGTATGTATGTATATACATATATATATATATATATATATATATATATACATATGTACATACATGTTTCCCAGCTTACTTAATAGGACTAACAATCCCTGATGCTATTATCAATATTAAATTCATTTCTTTGCACTTGATTGCCTTGTTTATATTTACTATTCCACACTGAAGTCTCGCAAATACATGTACATACATACTAGGGATGTTTCGAATGCAATATTTTTCACATTCGCGAATGCGAATGCGAATGTTCATTTATCGCTTTTATTACTTAAGCATTTTGTAAATTATTAGAACATTGAATGGGTGCTTAACCTATACAGTGTTTTAATCTAGTATTCACAGTTCAAAAAGGGCATCTTATGTTCAAACAAGTAAGAAAGTCTAAGTTCGGGCGGAGCCGAACATTAAATACCCGGCGCAAGTATTAAATATATGTTTTTTCACCCCTCCGAAACCTTCCGCTAGATGGTAAGACGAGGTGTATCAATTTTGAGTAAATTAGCGTCCTTCAATTTCGAAATATTGAAGTTTCAAGCATTTCTTAAATTTACCGTTATATGACAATCGGCCGTTATTTTAGTCCGATTTCAATAATTTTCAACGTTTTGCTTACACGTGGCAAGTACAATAACCATACCGAGTTTGGTACAAATTGGTAGAACGGT
Source organism: Rhagoletis zephyria (assembly GCF_001687245.7). Lineage (NCBI taxonomy): Eukaryota > Metazoa > Arthropoda > Insecta > Diptera > Tephritidae > Rhagoletis > Rhagoletis zephyria. The sequence continues at coordinate 9,730 of NW_016162759.1, read as the reverse complement.
TACCGATATACTTAT
>NW_016162759.1:5788-8513 GCF_001687245.7 Rhagoletis zephyria | reverse complement strand
TGTTTGTGGGAATGTTTTTATTTGATAAAAGCGGTTACCTGGATTTGCTTGCGTTTAAGTCTTTATGGTATTTGTTTATAAATATCGGCACAAGTCATTCTGTCTCTCAATGTTATCAATTTTCTGTTAACTTGGCAAATATGATCCGTAGATGTGTCGGTGTAAATTTATGTACATATGTATGTATGTGTGTATATATGTCCATGTATGTATGTATATACATATATATATATATATATATATATATATATACATATGTACATACATGTTTCCCAGCTTACTTAATAGGACTAACAATCCCTGATGCTATTATCAATATTAAATTCATTTCTTTGCACTTGATTGCCTTGTTTATATTTACTATTCCACACTGAAGTCTCGCAAATACATGTACATACATACTAGGGATGTTTCGAATGCAATATTTTTCACATTCGCGAATGCGAATGCGAATGTTCATTTATCGCTTTTATTACTTAAGCATTTTGTAAATTATTAGAACATTGAATGGGTGCTTAACCTATACAGGGTTTTAATCTAGTATTCACAGTTCAAAAAGGGCATCTTATGTTCAAAAAAGTAATTTTGCTGCCTTTTCTACCATGAGGCGATTTCATAGAGGCTCGTGTATAAGGCCGGCTGCACTGGACAATTGCTCACTTGGAAAAGCGGGTAGAGCGCTCAAATATTTGCGGGCCACATCTGTCAATTTGTCGTATTTTAGTTTAGTTTTCCACCAATCGAGTGAACTTTCACCGACATGAGCCCGTTTTTCTTTATGAGAGGCCTGCCTTAACGTTGTAATAAAATGCACGATGTAGAGAGCAAAGTCGGAGAGCATGTTGCGAATATTTGCATTGGCATTCGTTATGCGAATGAATTCGTATTCGAATGATTCGTATCATTTTACACATTCGCATTCGACATTCGCATTCGCATCAAATGATACGAATGTTTTGCGAATGCGAGTGTGTACATGGGCAGAGTGTCCACACTAATGTTGTTGAAATGCCTCTAAGTCTGTCCAACCAGGGTGCGGACGAATGCGAATGCAAATATTCCCAACATCCCTGATACACACATACATACATCAACACATTTACACATATACGGATTAGATGTTTGTTTCTGTTTGCTTGTGGGGTATACAAATATTCATATACCACAAATGTATGTATGTACATACTTACGTACGTTAGAATTTACACATATGGTATGAAGCTAAACATTCGCAGATATCAACTCCCTTACACATTGAAACTAAACAGTCAACAAAATCAAAAAAACAACAGCGCGGAATCAGCTCAGCAGCTCAGTAGAAACGCTAAACTCAAATGCCTGCAACAAACACCACCATCATCATATCGCTATTTTTCTGATTAACTGACCCCTGTATCTTCTCCTTCCCGATTCGCTTAAAATAATGGACAATTGTCGGTATACACATATATGGACTACGTGTAAAGGAGTATAGCGTTTATCGCGAATATGTTGAGTTCCTTCTAGGCCTTCAAGTTAGTTGGTTTGATAGTCTCGTTGGCATCGGTTGTTTAGTGTACGTTTTAGTGTTGTCTTCATCTCAAAAGTTAGTCGAGATCAGAATTTTCTAACAGTTTTAACTGGCATCTCCGCAAAGCCAAGTCAGCAAAATTAGGGGCCTAAAAAGTTATTATGGCGGAAAAAAGTCTAATGAAGCGGCCACCGCAACCTTCAAATATCAGACCCAGTTTGGGGGTATATCATTACTATCACTCGGACTTTTACTATTCTATGCCGAATATAAGCAGTAAGTATAAGAAAAAATTTAGGCGGGATGTTTGTTTTCATTATGCTTAACCGAAAATACATATTTACAAACATATGTAACTGTATCTACTATATATTTGTGGAAGTATGTATGTACATATGTGCCAGGATTTAGCCTTAATTCGTGGAAATTTTATCAGCAATAACTACAAAACCATAAGTCACCTGAAATTAAAATTTGGTATGCAGACATATCTACGGTAGGTACTTATAGTAAAGTATATATGAGTTTTTGAAAGGGGCGTGAAATTTTGTATCAGCTACAACTTCGGAAGCCTAATTCACAAGAATATGAACTTCGTTATGAATACATATACATGGTAGCTTATAGTAAGGTTTGTATTAGGGATGTTGCGAATGTGGAATTTTAGACATCCGCGGATGCGAATGCGGATGTTTAAAAGCTAACATCCGCGGATGCGGATGCCAAGTATTTTTTAAAAATAATAATAAAAAGTTTTTAAAGGGTCGTAAATCAAACCACTAAATAACTACTCGCTCGAGGCGACAAACTTGAAAAACTTTAGACTTGACAAAATTGTAAATTCTTTTCGATTGACGCTGCACCAGTCGAAAGGACTTTCAGTTATATTTATTTATTTTCATACCTTTCATGAGCATGAAATGGTATTATAACTTTGGTCCGATGTTTGTAAGTACCAGAACAAAAAGAGATAGACCCATTAAAATTTATACTTATATGATCAGAACGTCGAGCTGAGTTGATTTATCCATGTCCGTCTGTCCGTCTGTCCGTCTGTTTGTATGCAAGCTAGTCTCTCAGTTTTCGAGATATACGGATCAAATTTGGTAGGTGGGTGTATTTTTATAATGTATTAATCATTTGTCGGAACCGGAAGAATCGGACCACTATAACATATAGCTCCCATACAACTGATTGTTCAGATATGAGATTTTT
>NW_016162759.1:0-4988 GCF_001687245.7 Rhagoletis zephyria | reverse complement strand
TAATGTATTAATCATTTGTCGGAACCGGAAGAATCGGACCACTTTAACATATAGGTCCCATACAACTGATTGTTCAGACATGAAATTTTGCAGCACTTGCACCCATTATCAACAGAATGCTTACAAATTACAAAGATCGGGTAACTATAACCCATAGCTCCCATACAACTGATTGTTCAGATATGAGATTTTTCGTTATAATTCATCCATTTATGTAGCTAGGACCATGAAATTTCGCGCTGTTTTCACTCATTATCAACAGAAGACTTACAGCGAAAATAACAAAGATCGGGTCACTATAACCTGCAGCCCCCATACAACTGATTGTTCAGATATGAGGTCTTTTATCATAACTCCTCCATTTATGCAGCTAGGAACATGAAGTTTCGCACCATTTTCACTCATTATTAACAGAATACTTACAGTGAAAATAACAAGGATCGGGTGACTACAACATATATCTTCCATACATCTGATTGTTCAGATATGGGATTTTACTGTAAAACTCCTTTATTTGAACAGCTAAAACCGATAAATTTCGTAAGATATTTTATAAATAATAATACAAAGTCTACTGAGAAAATCGTCAAAATCTATGCTGTATAAGCTTTATCTCCTATAGCACTGATTGTTCAGATACCAGTTTTTGCGATATATCTCCTTTATGTAGGAAACTAAACCCAATAAATTGTGTTACCGGTTTACATACCGATCACATAGCAGTGAAAATCACTTAGATTGGTGCCATATAAAGTATATCTTCCATACCTCTGATTGTTTAGATGCGATTTTTTATATAAGTATGTAACTCCTCTATCGATGTATGCAGATGTATTCAAAATCAGTAATCTGTCAAACTAAAATTTGCAGATGTTCATGAAAGGTATGAAGCCTTCGGCATAGCCGAAGACAGCGCTGCTCTTACTTGTTTTTATTGCGGTGCAATAATTCCTTTTTGAGAATTGCATCGGGGCTGCATAAGTTGAATGTATCCTCCTCACTTTCATCTTCACAATCTAGCATCATGGCAAGATCGTTCAGCTTTCCCGTGCGGAACCTCATCCAGACTTCGAGCAGACGAACTTGGGGATATGAGTTTTTAAGTGAGTCCAAATGTTCTGAAATATTTTTCTTGCCTTCCCAAGTTAATCCCATATCAGAATTTAGTTTATTTTTTAAATCCTAGTCAAAAACTTTTTCGTAATACCAAGGTCTATCAAATGCATCGGATCTAAAGGACCTGTGTTATCATATTTAAATCAATTATTTCAAAATTAGTTTTTTTTTTTCTGAGCGGAATCCTATTTGGTGATGGTTCAAAAACTTTCTGAGGGTGAAATCTGCATCACTTATAAGTTCACCTACTTCAGTGGGATGCGCTAGGGTATTTTTAACTTTCTTTGCTTCTACTGTGCACTTCGAACATCCATTAGCTGATGTGTGATGCGGAATACCGCATGCAAATGCCTTAGCTGATGCATCAAATACTAAAGCTCTAATTTTCAAATTATATATTTTGCATCCTACTTCTGAACCGTTTTCTTTCAATAATTGAAATTGATTAACAAAATCGCTGAAGAACTCATTAACCTCATTAGGTTTTTGTTTTCCTTTATAAATACCAATTGGACAAACTGTAATATTCGGGACATTTAAAATTTTTAAAAGAATTGGCCAAAGCTGAGTTCTTGAGCTATAAAATAATGGCAAGCCATCTACATATATTGACATCAAATACAATTTCATCCTAGCCAAGAATAAAATTTGCAAGCTTTTGTATTTGATTTTTCAGACCGTAATGAACATATCCGCAGGGGAAACATGTTTTATTACAACTTTTTCGTTCTTTAAGTCAAGCAAGGCGGACGGACTAAGAGGAACGTCCAAATTTTCTTCTCTTAAAATTATTAGGAGTTCCCTCAAGCTCTTGTGATGGATTCTGTTCCTTATGTGCCACGTTCTCATCTTTTCACGAAAAGGGATTGCTCGTCATATAATTCTTTTTTTTTTAACAAGGCGTTTTAAATGCCTTTTGGAGCAATACATTTTTATATTTTTACTTAGCACAGAAAACACGATTTAGTTATATGTAATATATTTAACAATTTTCTCACTTTTATTTTTATGTATCACGAAATATTCCTGGAAGGCACAAGCATGATTCAATAATTAAAGGTTTGCTCATTAGTGACATTAGAGTTTTGACACTCTCTTAACTCCCTTACGAAATCTTTGCACACACACATGAACTCACACAAAGTGCCTTGCTAAGGGAGCCGAATTTCTCAAGAGGGAGCGATAAAACTGTTTTCTGAGCAAACCTTTTATTATTGAATCATGATTCATGAGGCAAAAGCACGTCAAATTTTCTTTACTTGAAAATTTTACTTACAGCAATGTTAACTTTACAAAAATTGATAAGAATACTTCGTAGCAGCTGTAAACGTGTATTGTAATGTCCATCTGAACGAAACTTATGATAACTATTTTTATTTTTGGAATTTAATAACAAGTAGGTACAATTAAGAATGCGTTTAAAATTGCTCAATTTGTAGGAAGGGGAAATGTGAAAGAAGAGCTAACAACACTGCTGCATCAAATTCAATCGAAAATGTCGCCAGAGCAAAAGGAATCCATTTTTTATTTTACCAAGTGCATTCTTTTGCAAATGAGCTGCAAAAGAAACTTGATACAATAATGACATACAAGCAAATCAATAAAATAAACTTGGTTATTTATCCCAGCTCACGGAGGTCGGTACAAAAATTTGTATGATTTATCTGATTCAAACAATTATGAACGTACGTTGAGCCTTTAACTCGAGTTTGTGGGACATTTTGGAGTTAAACGTTAAACATTACTCGTAAACTCGGAGTTTGCCATACAAATAATTTTCGTTTAACTCGCCTTAAACCCCACTTTTATTTGGAGACAAAGCGAATGCAACCCTTCTTTTACCAAATTTGGTTTGTGTCTTTGATATTCCAAACCTGCAACCACAGTATATACAGTAATAAACGTTTTTGAGTACTCCTCGGGGGTAAAATCTGATCAAGGTTGATAATGAGAAGGAGCATGAATTTTGCCGATTCAGAGTTGCTTACAAATTTACTGTGGTATGAAAGGGAGCAACAACCGTACTATGGCAGAGTGGTACAGGTAATTTTGTAAACAAACCTTTTCTTATAATTTTAAAGAGATAATTGCTATTTATTTTTCAATATTCCGATATCCAGCGTGTAGCCACAGGCAGTGGCATGTGAGCCTCATTAAAATGTACTCTATCATGTTGGAGCAGCTCCGGGTAATAAACCATAGAATGTGCTGCCTGAACTTATGACCACCATAACCTTCGGAGTCTCCAAGCAAATGCGTGTCCTGAGTTTATACGGTAGCCATTCATAGCAATTACTATTGTATGTGTGTATGATTCATATTTGTGGCATTCTATACTTTGATGTTGAGCATTTTTGAGGAGCTCCGGGTAATGGTTACTCAAACTTGGGTGTGCTTAGTGAGCTCTCTGAGCGGATGCGCTGGCAGGCTTTAGAGTCTCTTGTTTTGTTTTGGGATAAAGACCTAAATATATTCGGAAATTTAGAATTTTCCTTGATAAATTCACAAAATTCACATTTTTTCATAAAAATATAATCTTACAATGGATATTTTATTGATTTTAAACTTATGGCGATTTTGTTTCTACAAAAAATGTTACCTTCTAATCGCCCTCTTCTTAGTGTTTGGGCGTAGAGGGCAAAGAGAAGGTTGCATTTTTCGGCAGAAACGAAACCGGCATTCTATTTAAGAAAACTCCATTCAGTGCTATATTTACGATTTGAGTTTGCAGTTTAAAGAAATACAAGCAATAATTATATACTTTACTATTGATATTATTCTTAATTAAGCACTGATATCATATTTAACCTACATTTTATATATTTTATCCTCGGAAAGAACTTTTTCCAATCATGAGCCGAAATTCTCCACAGAAAGTGTTGCCGTGCGCGCAAAACGAAAACGCTGCACACAACCCAAAAGTACTCCTCGGGGACCAATTGGAGAAAAACTGCGAACAGGTTTATTACTGTATATACTGTGCCTGCAACCAACTTGCCGACAGTTAGTCTGTTCCCGTACNCTGATATCATATTTAACCTACATTTTATATATTTTATCCTCGGAAAGAACTTTTTCCAATCATGAGCCGAAATTCTCCACAGAAAGTGTTGCCGTGCGCGCAAAACGAAAACGCTGCACACAACCCAAAAGTACTCCTCGGGGACCAATTGGAGAAAAACTGCGAACAGGTTTATTACTGTATATACTGTGCCTGCAACCAACTTGCCGACAGTTAGTCTGTTCCCGTACTGCGAGGTCGTACCGTGCACATAAGTCTAGAATATCAACATTCTAGCTATGCAAAAACCAAAAATGTGGCTCGATAGAACCTTTTGTGCTGATTTCCACCCTACCAAAATTATTTGGCGGAAATAAAAAATAACGAAGATACACTTTTTTTTGTATTTATGGCTAAACGGTTGGTATTCTACACCACGGCTACTTCGGAATATTTCTGTCTAAATCCTGGAGTACGGCAACATGCTAAATGTGAATAAAAAAAAGTAAACAAACGTTAAGACGTTAAACTCGAGTTAAAATTTCAACGTGAACATAGTATAAGCGAAACTTTTGAGCATGGTTCCGAGGAAAAAGCAATGTTCTTCAGTTAGTGTGCGTCTATACCAATGATCAGCAAAGCTAACTCACGTGAGCAGTACGCTCATCACACGCATTCTTATGGTCTGATTATGGCAACTTAACGTAACTTACGGCTCTCTCTTAAAAATTCTGTTAAATGGGTGTTGCTTATAGTTGAACAGCCGAAACTTAGCAACATAGGCGGAGCTACGTTAGTTATTTTCTTAGGCGACAGTGGTTGCTTACATATCGTCGCCTCAGAAAACGGATGACGAATGTGCAAAATCACG
>NW_016162758.1:11362-40883 GCF_001687245.7 Rhagoletis zephyria | reverse complement strand
TGATGAGTGACTTTTTGTAGACAAGTATAAGTGTGTCTAGATATCTAAGCACGGTTGTGCGCTTAGTTAGGATCCGCCTCGAAAAAAAGTGTTCTCACAAAATTTGAACAAGTCCCGAAAAAGGTTTGCCCAAGTGCCGAGCTAGTCATGAACTATTGCCGAAAATACTCTGAAAAAGTTCCGAACTGGGCTAAGACTAGGCCCGAACTAGGTCCAAAAAAGGCCTGAACTAGTCCGAAACTAGCTCCGAAACGAGACCGAAAACGACCCTAAACTAATATCGCAAATTTTCGCCATACCGGGGCAAATATTTTTACACGTCAAAAACCATCAATGGAAAGGGATAAATATAACTACCTCGGGTGAGATCCCTTCTTTTGATGATGATTACGACAAATTTTGAAAGACTAGAATTTCAAAGCGTTCACCTGGAATTTCCGGATCCTTCAATGGGGTGCGTGTCTCTACGCGGCTGGTTGATGTCCTCGTGAAGACAAAGTCTGACATCACCACCATCCTAGAAACATGATGGGCGGGGCAAAGCAAAAAATGCATAAGTGCCACGTAAATAAGCGCGAATTCGTTGTTAGATTTGTGGTGATAAAGGGATTTCGTCGCCTAGTTATGTCGCTCAGCCCGGTGGACGAGCGTTTACAACATTCCGCTCATTTTATGTCCACGCCTCGAGGGATGAGAAAGACGATTAATTCAAAGATCTCATAAATACATATATTCACCAAAGCTATGTGGCTATCTCAATCGAATAACGAGAAAACCTATCGCCCATGTAGCGATAGACGGTGGGTACGCTCCCGCCTCGGTCCACTGTCTTGTTGCATCCAAGATGGGCACACGGATCAAGCGGGCGCAACGCGAGCTATAAGGCTCCAATATAGGAAGCTCAAAGAGAAAGCGAGAGGTATTTGCGGGCGAACAGGAAAAATCCCGAAAATTTTAACAGGTAGTTTGGCGATTAAAGAAGGTTTCAAGACCAGATCGAACTTCTTTAAGAACAACCAAGACGATTTAGTCAGCGTTGTTCAGAACAGCGTTGTGGACAAGACGAACCTGAGCCCACCGTCTGCCGATGATGGGGTACGAATAGTTATTATGCGGCTGAAAATCAGCACAGCTGCTGGAGCTGACGGCCAGCCAGCTGAGAAATTGAAGTATGGCGCAGAGGGCTGAAGCCCCACGTCAACAAACTCATTGGGCCTTATCAGTGTGGCTGTAGACCTGGCTAATCCACCATAGATGCCAAATATTGGAAAATTCTTGCGAAAATAGAATCAACGTACACTATCTACCCAGCCAACGACAGCACGAAAAGAAGAAGATGTCTGAATTTGATATCCCCACGAAATAACGCCTATCAATACAACAAGCTCCGTTTGGATTGGGAAGAACCTCGCTGAGCATTTGATACAAAAGGAGGTTTCAGCCAAGGTGACCTCTTTTCCATTGATTTCTGTAATCAGATGCAGGAGAAGATAATAGTAGCCGCAGAATTAAATCGCCTAGGCACAATTCTTCACAAAACATCGAAAAAATCGGTAAGAGCAAGGAAACGTCTCTTTTACCTTCTCGGAATTAGCTAGAGAAGCAAAGTGTATTCACCTGGTGATCAATGAGGACAAAACGAAGTATCTTCTGTCATCAGACAAGAAGCTCAAGCATACGATACAGACATAGTGCGCCGGATTAAAATACAGCGGCTCCGCTGGCTTGGCCATGTCGTGCGAATGGACAGAAACGCTTCTGCTGTAAGAGTATACATTCATACAACGCGGGTATTTTGGAGCAGATAGAAAGACCAGGTGGAGAAGGGCTTCGCTTCACTTAGCATTTCCAATCGGCATCAGTTGGCACAAAAGAGAAACGACAACTGGCGTGCTCTTTTGGACTCGGATAAATTCGCTTAGGTGGTTACAGCGCCAATAGAGTTGAAGAATATATTTAATTCGCGAAGTATTTCTTCGAAATTATCTAGCTGAAATTGATTTCAGAGTGTGGTCACGTGAACCGATTTTCGATGTTTTCGCTTAGTCACGGATATTTGGGTAAAAAGGAAATTATTAAAAATTTGGCATATGTACTTTAAAAAATTTGTATATGTATTTGTCCACGTTGTTTACAGTTCATCATAATTGCACCCGTATGTAAATATATTTGTTTGGGTAAAAATCTGTAATCAATTTTTAACCAACTTCCCGAAGAGCTATAAGCTTGAAAATTCAAATCTAGCTCGAAATCCGATGACAAAGCAATATAAAGATGAGTTATACCGCTAGGTGGCGCTGGAGTCGAATAGTTGAAAATCCGATTTGGTTCATATTTGAAATGTACATGGAAGGGAATAATTCACAAAAAATTTAGCCGGTAGGTGCCGCGGGGTTCCAAAAATTTCAAAACCGTGCATCTATGTTCTGATTTAGCTCAAATTTACTTATATAAAAAGGAACAAAAGAATAAAGTTGGTCCGAATTGGTTCAAATTTAGAAACTTTTTTCAAAAAATATTTTTTTTTACTATTACTTTATTCAAAACAATTACCTTTATTAAGCACAAAATTTTATTGTATTATTTATTCACGCTTCTATAAGAAGGCAATTATGCAGAAATTACATTTGAAACCAGCAACCAAAATTTTTGTCCCCAGCACAAGTTTAAAAATCATTCGTATATTTTTGCTTCGAAAACATCAAATAATAGATGTCTGCGCTACGCAAGAATTGGGAATTTTCGAGAAATAAAGGACCATAAGCTAGGCCAACGAAAAAATTTGTGTACACTTTAGAGGTTTTGGCTCAATTGGTTCTTTCTTTTAAACAAATTTATCTACTCAATAATACAAATGCATACCTATCTTAAATAGGGGAACTTTCAATTCATTTACGTATGAATAATTTTGCACTATCTTAAACGCGTTGTAATTTAATTTAAATCGCATTAAATGTAATTAAGCGCGAAAAATCACAAATTAATAATAATTACCGATTAATAATAATTACATACTTGCAAGTAGAAATAACATTCGGTAATTATACATATTCGGCAGTAGCATATGCATATATGTATGCATATATTTGTGCATTTATTCATAAAAGACGTCTGCAAAAATTCAATCAAAATGGAAAATAATTAATTGATATTAAAATTAATTAGGCTTGACTTTTAGATTTTACTGAATTTTAATAAAAGGCAGTGCTGACAGGAACCTCGTTCTCAAAACATTTCAACTTTAAGTTAACGAATTATATATGTACATAAATCAGTTAGAAACATTTTTTAACAACATGCAATCCCACCGTACACTGTTTGTCTGGCATCAACCATGCAGGGCTCTAAAATAGAAACAGTACATCTTCAGCAATGAGCTGTGTGCGTATCTTCAAATATTTGGATCCATATGCTTACTCATGTACATAAATAATGTGTACATATATATTTCGAATATCACTCAGGGCATGCACTTGCATACACACATACGTACCCTACATATCTACACAAGCGCTTGTTTTATAATCTCGCATATCATTAAGCGCTTTCGATGGATCAGCTTCCATTGTCAACGCATTAACTGCAATGTTGGCTGTGGTGTCGATAGATTGTTGTGAGTGCCAGTATTACTTAAGTATGAACACTGTTGAATGAGAACAAATTCGAACTGCAGCTAAAAGGTATTCGAAATATGTATTTAAATAGTTAGATCTGTGTGCACATCTGTAGATTGTGTTGACAAAATCTATATGTTGAATGATATAAGTATGTACATACATTTCTGTGGACATTTGACAAAACAACTTAAGTCTGTCTTTTACGAACATACAAAATAGCATATGTCGACAAAACATATTTTACCGTCAAAGAGAAAAATGTTGCAATTCGAAAGAAATGTGAAATTATTTTATCGCTACTCACAACCGTTAAAAATGTTTCTATTTGCAACAACTGCATGTTTTCATTTAGATAAAATTGATTACTCTGATGGTAAAAGAGCTTTGCCAACATATACTATTTTCTTTGGCTTGAGTGATTTTAAATTGATCAAGTCAAATCAAGTAGCATTACTTATTTGTGAAATGAGTTGTGTGGAGTTGATTTGAGTTGAGTGGAGTGGAGTAGAATTGAGTTTGAGTTTGAGTTGAGTTTGAGTTTTAGTTTGAGTTTGAGTTTGAGTTTGATTTTGAGTTTGAGTTTGATTTTGAGTTTGAGTTTGAATTTGAGTTTGATTTTGAGTTTGAGTTACGTTGTGTTGAGTGGACTCTAGCAGAGGTGAGATGAGTTGTTATAACACTATATAAGGTGTATTTATCTTCAGTTTCATCTTTATCTTTGTCTCTTTAATCCCTATTTTTCACTCTACCTCAATCTTCACCTCCATCTCTATCCTTTTCTCTATAGTCAACTTTTTTTTATTTTAGTCCTCATCTTTTCACTTATCTTTATCTTTATACTTAGTTTCATAATAAAAATTGTTATTTTCCTTTATTTTTGCCATATCTTTACATATCCTTATTTTTCTTTTCATTCAATTCCATTGCTTTTTTGTACCTTTTCTTCATCCTTGCATAAATCGTAATCTAACTCTTATCCTCAAACCACTGCTTAACATTTTCTTAATTCATTATCAATATTTAATAAAACACACAATTAGGAGGCACATCCGTCGCAAACACTTCCGTTGCATTGTTGATTTTTTCAATTGACTACCGGCGCTAAAGAAGTGAGAAAAATTTTAAACTTTAACAATTTGTTTGTCCTTAGCAATTTAAGGCATTAAAGATTCACGAAATTTTTTAGTTCCTACACAAGTACGAGTAAATTCAACATCCTTTGCTTTCTTGTATTGACTTGAAAAGTTTCAAGTTCATTTGCTTTGCGCATTAATTCACCCGCGCCCAACAAACCTACGTATGTATGTATTTATTTAGGTACTTAACGAAAGTGAAACTTTCATAAAAGCGAACGACATTAATACTTCTTAAAAGAGATTTACAATAACCGTTACACAATAAATCCTTCAAAGAGCAGAGACACTTTCGCCGAATGGATTCTTAGGTGTCACTTCATTGGGATGAAAAATGCAGAAAAAGAGCGCAGAGAACTTAAGTAAAAGCTTATAGCATACCGTACGCCGCATGGGACAGACGAAAACGTCAGCGAATAAGGAATCGACAGACAAGTGGACAGACGACGGAAGTATGCGAAGAGAGCGTAAGGCACTGACGTCAACCTTGGCTGGTAGTAAACCTCTTTAGATATGCAGCAAATATATATGTTTGTATGTATAAGTAGTAGCATTTCGGTGTAGATTTATGTATGCATTCAATCGCCTGTGCCAGCATATGTACATATGTAACTATGTAAATATGTATTTGCATGCGTCGGCACAAGTGCGCAAAACAAGTTTAGTTTGACTTTTAATTTATTTTCCATTAACAACAAATGAAATTAAGAACTTTTTCGCTTGTTGCAAATTTTCAAGGATGTAACTATGCAGACAAGCGCAACGAGCACTGCAGTGAGAAAAACAAAAAAAAAAAAAAACAAACGCTTGAAAAAATTTGAAGAGAGCAGAGAGATAGCATTGCTCGTAAAAAAATAGTTGGTGCAAAATGCGCAAAGAAAATGCCAAAAACTTTTTCTTTATGCAGTCACACATTTATACTTGCACACATTAGGGCTGGGAACTTCATCCGGATTTTTCAACTATCCGGGTAAACCGAATATTCTAATATCCGGATACCTAATTAAAAAATCCGGTTACTCTGGGAGCTGAGAATATCCGAATTTTTCGTTATCAAAACGATATTTTCATTTCCCAATACCTGGCGCTCATATATGTGTAGTAACAAGTTTTCTATTTCTACGCACAAAATTGTTTGTATAAATTTTTAAATTACCAAAATTCTACTTTGGAATTTCAAATGCTTCTACAAACGAATTAATAAGTTTAACATACGAATTTATGCGTATAGAAAATTTGCTACTTCATATGCATGAGCGCCTGGTATTGGGAAATTGAAGTATCGTTTCGTAAAAATAAAAAAAAAATATAAAATTGAACGTGAGAGTTTTTTTATGGCTTTAAAATATCATGGACGGAATAATGAAAGCTGTTACGATACTTTTGGTCGTGGTGAATATTTTACCAAATTGTAGCATTTCTAAAAAAGTGATGACAAGAATAGTGCCATTTGTTTATATTGTGACAAAACAAACTTCAAGTCCGTCAAAAGCTAATTCACCCTATCGTGTGCATAATTGAATTCACGAATATTATTAACCAGTTTGTTCATTTTTTTTTGGATATCCGAAAATACGAATATTAACCGAAAATACGAATATTAACTGGATCTTCGTAAATCCGGATATACGAATAATTGCACAAGCGGATATTAACCGGATATCCATACTATCCGGATTTTATTCGTGTCAACAGATAATCCGCATGAATATCCGGATTTTAGAATATGCGGATAGTCCCAGCCCTAGCACACATATCTAGACATATACATGTACAGACATATAGTATATGTAAATATATCAACATGCAGTCAAACTTAGATGCGGACGAGTTCAAGACGATTGTTGTTAGCGTAAGCGCGCACTTTGGTACAATGAAAGTTTGTACATTTTTTTTTTGTTTTTTTTTTTTTGTAAGAATTCGGTGTAGTACAAGTGCAAATTATAAAACAAACAAAAAATGCAAAAAACTAAAACGTCTGGAAAGTAAAAGAAAGCATTTGTTAAAGCAAAAGAAAGAATAAGAAAGCAACAGCAAAGCCTGACAGCTGGCCTCGCTGCGCTAGGCTTTACATATACATACAAACGCATACGTACATAAGTAAGTAGATAACTTTCGCATCGCCAATAAAAGATTTGATGAAGTTATTTTTGTTGGTTTTTGGCCACGTCAGCTCCACTGCTGCTGCTGCTGCCGCTGCTTTTGATCATTAACGTCAGTTGTGCCGCGCTGTTTCGACAACTGTAGTTGTCGGCGAATTTTCATTTTCGGTTTTATTTTCGGTTTTATTTTTACTTATTTTAGAAAGAGTATCTACTCCACGTTAAACAAAATTTGTCCTTGCCACTTGGCGGGAAAGAACGGGCAACTGCGCGCGGGCGGCGTACTGATGAACTAGCGTGCACTGTGGATGACCCGAACGTAACACTTTCACTTGTCATTGCTCTCGATGGCTTCTTAACACTTACCAACAACAACAACAACACCATTTTTCTTTTCATTGCACTTTCGCATCGCAACTAAGTAAATACCAAAATTAATGTATTCTCCATTGAGAATTCTTTTTCAGTTTAATGCTTGTCTTTCAGCTTTTCTTGTTATCTCTTTACACTTGTTAATTATGTTCGCGAACGAGTTAAAGCGCAATGTAATAAAGTTTATGTTTGTAAGGAAGTTTCAAGCGGTGGCATGGTAACGGCTTAAGTCTGTTAAATTTTAGCAAAAGTACATATAGTCTAATAAGGTCAAATGACATTGTTTCGCATACTGGTGCGTAATAAAGTCAATTGACGTTATTACCCTTTCAAAAGCGAAATAAAATCCCTTGACATTAATGCTCTTTCAAAAATTAAATTTGCGTAGCTTCGCGACGGTGGTGATGGTTTATGATTGTGTTGATTTATAGCACTGAGGATTTGGCAATAACCTCTTTCATTTATGGATGCACTTACGGGGCAATGTTCGTTGTAATATACTTTGTATATACTTTAAGGATTGTTGACGCGATTTCCATTTGATCTAGAAAATAGCATCATTTACTTTACTTCCAAATTTTTGTTGACTTTATTTCTCTTTTGAAAAGGTCGATTGACTTTATTTCGCATCAGTATGAGAAATAGTATCAATTGACGTTATTTCCATTAATCTTGTTACCTGTCACCGTATAAACACTTAAGTAAAAATAACTACATACAAAATTTTTCCATCCAAATTTATGTTTTCTTTAATAGTTTTAGATGGCGTATGAGTAACATTCTTTCTTTAGTTATTATGAATGAGAAAGTTTTCATGTTTGGGGCTCCATCACGCGAAACGTCTGAGCGTGTTTGCATGAAATTTTTCCCGCAGATAGCTTATGACCTAGATTGAAAAAAGGCTACTTTCTTAAGAGTTGCCACCTATCAAAAAAGATAAATTAAAATAATAACTTCAGTCTAATATTACAATACAGGTGTCATACGAATAAAAGTTTAAGAGAGCTTAATTTCGAAGATATTTTTGAAGAGGGTTGCCACCTGTTTGAAATAGAAATTTTGTCAAAGATGGTTTAAGACCTGGAATGAAAAATAGGCTACTTACTTAACCGCTGCCCCGATCAGTACTAAATGTGGCACACCATTTTAAGATAAATATACAGCTATAAAAAATGGGCACAGAAATAAATTAAATTAAATTATTTTTCATATTTTCATAAAGATGAAATTATTACGCATTTTCATTTGACCATTTACAATTATATTTATCAATCAATTTTCTTCGTTAATAGCTCGATGTTTTTGTAAAAGAAGAGGCTTTAACAGAAACTAAAATAATTTTTAAAGAATCCATTATTTTTTAATTTTTTCCCTGTTAAATATTGAATTTTGTTTTATTCACAATACAAATTTAAATTAAAATATCTTGCAAAAATTAACTGATCTAGAAAAATGGTATACAGGGCCGTAATCTGCGACCCAAAATTAAGGTTGCTTGTTTCGACATTTTTTTGTGTTATTCAAAAGCCTGAAATTTTCCTTAAAGTGTTCTCGATCACAATTATAAGTTTTTTAACCACTCGTATTTATAGTCAGGTCGGGTACTTTTGGAACTGCGCTCGTACACTGACGGCTGGAATGTGGGCTGCGGTGTAATAGTATATTTCGAAGAGCTTGGACCCTGCGGCTTTCAAGCCAGCATAATCCCAGCTGAAATTCTAGGCATATTTGAGAACGTTAAGAACGGTACTAAAAAATCGCTTATCACTCCAATATATCGAGAGCTGAGTGGAAATCGAAGCGGTAGTTAAGCTAGGGGGTTCTTCCACCAAATTCTGAAATAGGGCAAAATTGCAAAATTTTTTGATAGAGTATTTTTGAATTAGCTGCCGAGATCGGTCGACCTTCCACTGCCTTTAACACAGCAACATCTTTGGCGTAAGCCTGGCATTGAGTCCGATATAGCCAGGCCTTCACACTGAGTACAGCCGCCATCATCGTTCTGCACAAACGCTTCTACCGAGAACTTTTTATGCTTAGCCCATCATGGCAAACGAAAAATCTGTGCAAAACATTTTAAAGTAATTGCGCGACATCGGGATCGTAGTGTGCATAAAAACTTGTAGTCATGGCCGTGAATTTCTAATAAGAATAACAGGAAGTCAATTCTGAAAAGCATGAAAAGTAGGAGCTGAGAGGCAAAATCAGTGTCACTCTAAAGCATGGACAAAAAACACAAGCGTGGAAAATCTAAAAATAAAATTTTACAAATTTTTTTACTGCAATAAAAATGAAATTTTGAAACTAAATCCGACAAACGGAAGTAACTTTATTTTGAAAGTAGTAAAGTACAAACATCTTCCACCTTTCACTACACTTTCGAGTGACATTTTCCTCGTACACGCCTTCAAGAGCACTCAAGCGTACTAAACGCCCTAAAGTAGGCAATGAATGAGCTGAATGCCATATTAGTTGGCTTACGTACGTAGATGTGAAAATTGTGTAAGGCTGAGTGAACCTGCTTGTCTGCAGCATTGAAATTTTAAACTCCAGCAAGCAAATGCGTCTAGTGAAAATAACGTAAAATGTAAAGTTTTTAAGCTGCAAGCAATTTTTGCTTGCATTTGTATATCGAGCAGCTTATTTTTTGCTGTACTCTGTGTGCTACTTTAATATTTGTTCTTGTTTTTTGTGTATGCCATTCACTTTGATAACTCCGCTGTGCTTCGCATTTATCAATAATGCTTAGGATTTGCTTTAATGCAGCAGCTGCTGGCTATTTACAGCACAAATGCTGTCACCTCTGTAAATCGCCTACTTTGCATTGGCCTGCTGGGCAAAAAGGGCTCATTGCTGCCATTCGAGCAGTCAATCTTAACGGCTACCAGCCGCCTATCAAATCATTTGGTATTAGCTTGCTTTGCCCCACCTAGTCGTTTTCCAAAAGTAAATAAGCAAACGCTCTCGGTGTGTGTGTGTGTGTGTGTGTGTGTAGGATCTGCTGATACGCTTTAAAGCTTTCAAACAAAATAACATTTTAATATTTAAGAATTTTTGCAATTTTTTTTTCTTTTTTCTTTTGGCTCTTATTCTTAATTCCGTTGAATTCCTTTTTTTTTGAGGCACATTCCTACGGGCGTGTGCTGGCTGCTGCTGCTGCTGCCCAAGTGTTTGTTGGCTCACTTAATTTTCCTTCAGCTTTCAGCACAAGTGGAGCGCAGGCAAACGAAGTGATGGTTTTTAAATGGGATGCTTTAGGGGCGAAATGTTTTACAGTAGCCGCTGGCAAGCCAACCTTAAACGTTTTTACAGTAAGTGTTCTTGTTACTTCCTTACTTGTACGAGATTTTCCAAGTTTTGGTTATAAAAATTTTCGTACATATATCCCTGTTCACAAGCGTTTAGCTAATAATGTAGATATGCTTTTCGCTTGAAAATAAAAGTTAAATACGTTAATCTTAAAGAAATCTTCTTTAAGCAAAGGTCAGGTAAGTCAAAATTTCAAGCTTGGTACAAAAATTAGCAAAATGCGACAAAGTTTTAGATTTCTTAGAAACATTATGAGTACTGTTAATTTTTGGTAAATTTTTTTTTTTTGTGGAAGGTGTTGCTCATTTTCTTCATATAAAAAAAAAATTTTGAACAAAGTACTTTGGATGGAAGAAAATGCGCGTACAAAAAATTGCCAAAAATCTAGGGTACTACTTCAAACTTGCCTTTTATTGTACTCAAATTTAATGGACTACAAAACTGCATAAGACAATTCTAGAAAATCTGATTAAAATATTTAAAATTTTTACCAACGTTTGTTAAAATTCGTTGAATTTTTATATATTTTCTACATAGTTAAAAATTTTCATTTACATGTTTTTTTAAGTAAATTATATTAACAAAAAATAATAAACATTTCGTAAACAAAGAAAAGTAGCCAAAACTTGCTAAAATGTCTATTCCCTATTTACATTCTCGCCACCGCATACACGTATTGTGTGTATAAATTTTTTCGATAATTATTTTTTTTTTTTTTTTTTTATGAAACTGTCTTAAAATATGTTATGTCTTTTTATTCTAAAAACAAAATTGTGTGTTCGGATTCGATGATTTAGAAATGTCCCGATTTTTGGCCACAGAAATCTGGTCACCGTAGGCATAAGTCACTTCATACCTCTGGGGCTTAAAATACCGGTTACTTGTAACCAGCTGCATCTGTAAATCGTTCTACTGAAAAAACCTTTCTACCAGTTTCAAAATAAACGGTTAAACTGAGCATGGGAAGTTCACTAGCGGTAAAAAGCTTTAACCATCATCATGATTAAGTTTTAAGGAAGGGTCATTCCATGTAAAAAGGAAAATGAAGAAATGCCTTAATTATCGCTTTTTCAGAAGTAACCGCTTACTAAGTGACTGCATTTCATTAATCCGTTTATTAAAAATAAGAAAATAAGCTATAAGTTTTTTCAATGGAAACATTTCTTCACACATAATTACTTAACTCTAGTCACAACGACATATTTCTATGAAGATTATGTACACCTAATTTTTATTGAAATCGAAGGCATATAGTTCATACTTTACAACACAAAAGAATATCTCTTCCGAATTAAGTATTTTTGACTGAAATTCACCTTTGAATACACAAAGGTAAAATAGAATAGTCATTCAAATAATAGTTACAAAGAACTTAAAAATTGTTTGGTATTTTTTTTGAAAGCAATTTTATAGATTACATACAGATACAGTGTACATATAGCCACATTCAGGACTATCGTTTTGATACTGAACTTGCCAATGGCAAAGAGAATTTCAAATGTACAAGTAGATACTAAACCTTATGCAATATTACCAAAAAAAAAAACGAAGATGCACACTTACTATGAAATCCTTGTGTACTAAATGTTTTTTCAATTATTCGTGTTGATAATTAAAAATAACCAAATTATTCTCATGTAAACAATGTTTTCTTTATTCTCCGAAATTTCTCCATACACAATTCTCCATTGTCTCATTTCGCAGTCATGTCCTTTGGTTCATATCGACATGCTCGTATTTAACCCACTGACATAATTATTGAATTTTTGGCAATTTGTACGATTTTTGGTCAAACAAATTGCCAACATGTACTATAAGTAATCCCCAATAGTATTGTTATTCAATTCGTTATTTGCTGCAACTGCAGTGCAAGCAAATGTTGTAGATATGCATGCATGCTCTTTTTGTTTGTTTGTATATTTCCATAGGCAGGCGCATTAATATTGCAAAAAAAAAAAAAACAAGTTAGATTCAAGAATGCCCTGTAGGAAATTCTAAACCTAAGTGTCTCATCAGATATAAGATAGAAATTTTTTATAGCTAAATTCAAATAGCAACAAAAAAAATTTTAAAAAAAACATGGAAATATGTATAGAGACCAAAGGTGATATCGTAAAGTTTTTAATGGTTAAGTAAGGGTTCACGGTACTCGATTTAGTAAACTTATAAAGTGACTATTATTATATTTTTTCTTAACAGCGATCGCCCCTCGGCAAGCAATGGCAAACCTCCGGGTGTATTTCTGCCATACAAAACAGCTTCTCATAAAAATACAATCGCCGTTCGGAGTCGGTCCCTCCCCTTTGTGTGACAACATCAAGGCGCACGCCACAAATCGGAGGAGAAACTCGGCCAAACACCAACAGACTGTGTAAGCGCCAATCTATTATTATTTTCAATAATTTTTTGAAGGAGGGTAAGACAAGTAATTTTTAGCAAAAAAAAAACCGACTTCAACTCTCATATAAAAAAAAAATATATATATATATCTCATGATCCGCTGATCGGATCTTAACCAGATTAGTATGGGACCACCTCTGAGACACTACCTTTCCGATGCAAAAAGAATTATCGAAATCGGTTGACGTGGTCCAAAGTTATGCGGTAACATACATAAAAAAAAAAAAATAAAAAAAAAAAATAAAAAAATATTCCGACGAACTGATAACCTTCTCCTTTTTTGGAAGTCGGTTAAAAAGTAGCCCCGATTTCGATATGGAATATTTTTCTTACTTGGCACTAATGCCCACTCGCAAATGCATTTTTCCAAACACACATCCCCATATGCAACTAATGGTATGGCGTAAATTTATAATTGATTTGTTAAACTTTTGGAAATTCCGAACAAGTACGCTATTAATATTAATTAAATATGACAAAGTTTTTTGTTGATATTAATTACTGCACTAGGGTATAATAATGTTATTAACATAACATTTGTGTGTAATTGCCAGTTGAAGATATTGAATTACTTGAGCGTCAATAAATTTTGATGGAAAATATAGAGAAGATAGAAAAAGTGGCGAGGCTCGCATAGCCTCCGACGATAAGGAAATCGTGAGAATCAATATTTGTCTATCGGAAAACTCTGATTCTCTTCAGGAGACTTTCAATAACAACACCCAATTGTTTATTTAACCATTTTTTTAATACTAACAATTTTTTATTGGTCCGCCATTGCATTTTTTGGGGGTTTTGGCGGACCTATAAAATATAGTTACTATAAAAAATGGTTAAACAAATAATTGGTTCTTATTACCGGGAATCTCCAGAAGAGAAACGGAGTTTTCCGATTGAAAAATATTGATTTTCTACAAAAGTTTTTTTTTCCCCATATAAAACACATGGAAAACTTTGAGCGCTTCGAGCGACCTTTAAATATTTTTTTGATTTCAACAAAAAAAAAAAAATAGGCGTATATTTTTTTTGTACAGAACAATCCTAGGGTGTGAGAGCATAAAAATTCCGACTTTACTTTTTCATGTGCATTTTGGAACCGCCCTAGTGATCGCTATAATTTGAACCTTATGCTACAAGTCTAATCAAATCGGTAAATTTTATTCAGTGATTAAATCAATTAGCAGCCTTTTCTATATATATAAAATTAAGTGGCAAAACTTCCTGTTCGCATACTCCTCCTAGACGGCTTGCCCGATTTCAATGAAATTTTCAGGGGTGATTGGGGTCTGTGTGGAGGGTGCACATAAGAAATTTAATGTGTGTATCATTGCACGTTTTGCAATTAATTCTGTTTGGCTTTACGTGTTTTTTTTTTGGATTTTTATTATTGTTTTGCCGCAAGATTGGCAGTCCTGCCTTTTACTAATAAATAAACAGAAACAGCTGGCGAATGTTTACAATTATTAAAAAACATTGACAACAATTTAATTTATAATCTTATAACTGGAGTCTACTATCGCACCCTTTCCTCAAACGTGTATTAATTCAATATTCAAATAACGTATATTTATATAATTTGAAAAAATCTCCCTACTATACAAATATGTACAGCAATATTAACTAACTAGCGAATACCCGGCGTGCTTCGCTGCGCCTTAAAAGTAATTTTGTTTTGTTACTCCCTCTCACAACATTTGAAAATATTAGTTAATATTGCTGTACATATTTGTATAGTAGGGAGATTTTTTCAAATTATATAAATATACGTTATTTGAATATTGAATCAATACACGTTTGAGGAAAGGGTGCGATAGTAGACTCCAGTTATAAGATTATAAATTAAATTTCCAAGAGAAAGTCGGTTCTTTACATATTTTCTAATTACCTTCGAAAATATATTAACTCAAAAAAAAAATAAACAATGCTTCATAGATCGATTTTTTTAAATCTAACTTCATAAAGTTCTTTAAAAATATTTTGTAAATGAGGCCATAAGAGCTTAGGGGGAGAGTTACAACACAAAAATACATTTAAGGCGCAGCGAAGCACGCCGGGTAATTGCTAGTTGTTTTATATATGTTAAAAGATGTAGATATATATATAATCATCGATATATTATCAGTTCAAAAACTCGAGGGTAGGTGCAATTCTATTGGCTAAAATTTTTACGAAAAAAATTATCAAAAATGAAATTTCTAGTCTGTGCACAAAATTCGCAAAGATGGTAACTAATTTCAAAATTTTGAAAAATTCGTTTGAACTTCAAATTCTTCGTTTGAACTTCTAAAATTCCATCGCTTCGCCTAGAACACCTGTTTTCGGCAAAAAGTTGCACAAATTGCTTATTTTTTTTTCTATGAAAATAAATAAATGAAAAATCCATGAAAATAATCGTATTTGTTGCAGATGAGCGAATGTGTAAATGTGTATGTGTGTGATTCTGTACTCGGAATTTGTGTCACACAAATTCAGTTGGTGGTGTCAGTTTGCATAAAATTTCCATGGATGAGTTTTGCAAGCATTTTTATTGGATTTTGTTTGTGTTTTTGTTTTTTTTTTTTTTGGTTGTCAGTTTAAGTCGGGGCTTTATTTCGTATTTGTGATTCTTTATTTTTGTTATTTGTTGCTTTCTTTTAACGGTGTCAATTTTTTTGTTATGCAAAATTCCGCTCTCATATCTGGCAACATTGATCCGAGATTTGTTTTTTTTTTTTTTGTTACAGGTAGATGAGACTTTAAGCTGTAGAATAACATAAATCGATAAAAAAAAGTACAACAAAGCTTAACTGAATATCTGGTCAACTGGCGTCGCCGAGTGATTAGAGATGTGAGTGTTGTCTCATTCGGTAGGACGGCTCGGCAGGCTAGTTGCGTAAATACTTCAGACATGAAGAAGCGTCTAGTATAAAACCCATTTAACATTAACAGGCGGCTTTAAAATTTAGGTCCCTTTCACGCATATGAATAGATTAAGTTGCATACTACAAATTGGAGGAAGAGTTCGCCCATACACCAAATGGAAATTTGAGCGCCGAGTACTCGTAGATTTGATTTTTGTAATTTTTTTCGCTCTTCATGTCAAATTGTCACTCAACTCATCTCACTGGCTGCTCAATCAAGCACAAAAACGGTGTCATACATGCTTGCACATGTACATACATATTTATACAGATTTTTGCAGCAATTCAACCATCAAATAAAAAAATTTCAATGTATATGCACATATTTTCAGGTATTCGCGTATCTTTTTTTGTATGCTCATAAAAATTGTACATCGCAATTTTTTACGCTTCAATTTGAGTTCACAGATAAACATAAATTTTTAAATTTCCATATCATCTGGTACTAAATTTTCTCGTTTTTTGGCCACAAATGCTTCCAGCAGCCAAAGGCTGGTTTTATTTTTTAACAAAACTGAGTTTTTCATAGTTACATAGATACGTACATCCATACAACTTTTTATTTGCAACCAACATTGCGTTAAAACCAGTTTTTGCCGCTGTAGTTTCGGAGTCAGAGTTTACTTATGTATGTATATGTATGTAAATAGGCATAGAGCATGCTGCCCTACGAGTTTTTTCCTTTGAGTACATACTCTTGTTTTTCTATAGTAACTAGAAATATACTTACTACTTTTTTTTTTGCGAATGTAAATAGTTGTCAAACTTCATGGAGTACACTGTCAAAATTTGAGAATGGAAAAACGAAAACTGTAGAAAATGAATTAAAAAAATACAAACAAATTAGACAAATTATTTATTTCAATCTATCTCACACTCTAATGGAAATTCGAGCTGATTACGCACATTTCGATTACTTAAGTGATTTGCTCCGACAAATAGTTTATTAAATGCAAAACATTTAAAAAAGATACTTCTCTGTGAGTTCAATATTTCGGAATTTTTTTTCAAGATGAAAAAAATTTGTATTTTCTTTCAATAAATTAGAGTTTTGGATGTAATAAAATACAAAAACACACAACTTGAAAACTTTTTGGTTATTTTCAACCGAATTCACCTTCATTTTACCTAGTTTTTCTGAAGTGAAAATTTTTATCTTGGTATGAAGTCATGAACAAGAATGACAATAAAACAATAAACAGGAAAGATAGCTTTCATTAAGAAAAGAACAAAGCAAAATAAGTACAAAATATTTTTTTAAGATCAAAATTAAAACAAATAAAAATCAGTTAAATTTTCACGTTTGGTTTTTTTTAATACTTTATTGCATTTTTTTCTGACTTGTTCGATTTTTAGCGCTCTTGCCGCCGTTGCCGAGTGCTTAGAGGTGCCTACGGCCACTCGGGAGATCCCTGCTTAAATTTCTGGATACAGAAACATGAACAGAAGTTTTTTCAAATAGCTCTCGCCCGTTGGTAGACAATTGCAAACCTCCGAGTGTACTTCTGCCATAAAAAAGCAGAACACGGATTTTACGAGAAGCTCGGCCAAACTCGCAGAAAGCTTTAAAGTGCCAAGCATTCATTTTTTGTTCATCCCCAAACATCCTAGGTATAATGTTAAAACTATTAAGAGGCTTCCCTTAAACTGATAAACTTAAAACTTTTATTAGATTTGTTTGAAATAAGAAAAACCGGTTTATTCGATCAAAAACCCGGTTTTATTCAATATTTGAAAAGTCAAGATTTCAAAAAAAAAACTGTCTATTGATTTCCAAAAATAAAAAATAAAAAAAACTGTGGATATCGGTTTGGAAAAACCGAGTCAATTACCCTGTTACATACACCAATCCGTTCACGATATAACTAACTTTCTAGAAGTTTTTCTGCAAAAAAACACATCGTAAAACTACTCAAAATTAACTCAAAGCCTTAAATGCTGCACTGCCACGTAAAATTCATCATTTACGACATTCAATTACGTTCGCTTGCTTAATTATTTTTCATTCGCAAGTGGATTTTTGCGCTTAAAATTTCATTTACACTGCAAATAGCTCATCTCGAAATGAGTAAACGACATAAAAGCTATACAAAAAAATATTTAAACTGTCAATTAAAGATGCTGTCAATCAATATTCGCCATCACCGCCACCATTCGGCAATAAGTATGCACACTTTCGCACAGCTTTCACATACGACCTTTATGCCGTTAAGCTGGCAATTTCACAATAAATATTTTTAACACACAAGCGGCCTCAGTCACCCCTAGCGTCCGTCCAGGTGTTGACCGATCGACACATCAATAAACGTAAGCGAATTCCGTTGCATGCTCGTATTGATTGTTGCTGCTGTGCACACGCATACAAAGATACGTTTCACGAATGCTTTCCCACGGCAATTACAACAGCTGCGCTTGATGCACATTCATTAAGGGGGGAAAGTCAAGAAACAGGCATACTGACGCAAGTGTGTTTGTAATCATATTAACGGTAATGCATACATACATATGTACATATGTATATCTGTAAACATACAGGCCTTCATACATACTTCGCTATGTTTAAGCATAAAAATGTCGGTGGAGGACATTTTTTCACAATTTCAATGGCATGTTGTCCTTTAGCACTGGCCGCCATTGCGATTTTATTGTCAGCGGAGAGCAGAAAATAATTTTCTTATTTCCTTGTAATTTTATGCATTTTATGCCAATATGAATATATCTTGTTTCTTCCTGCGAAGCAAGCGAATGAGCAATGTGGCAAGGTGCAAGCGAGTGTTTACATACATAAGCAAGTATGCATATGCATACTTATTCCATATGTGTATATCTATATAAATAAAAGGGTCAATCCATGTCAAATAGATCAAAGGTGGAGATCGACTATTTTTGATTTACGTAGATGAATTCTGATCAGAACTTTTCTTTTAACATTTAACAAAGTTCTGCCAAAGGCAAACAAATAAAATTTAAAAAATGTTGAAAAAGTTAAAAATTACACAATTTTCCGGATTTTGCAAAGCTTATTTTTTGAATATCTCAAAAAATATTATACATCGTTACCAAAAATGGTTCTGGTCTAGTTTTAAGCGCTTTATAAAACCAAATATCGGCTACTTAAAAAGCCGAAGAGAAAAAATTGCAGAATTTTTAAATTTGAAAAAATTGTAAAAGCAAGCACTTATATAACTTTTTGGTTCAATTTTTTATTAACAGTAAAGATCCTGAAATTTTCAAAGCGTTTTTAAGATATGAATTTTTTAACTTAAAAAAAATTGTATTACAACCTTAAAAATTTAAAATTAATTTAAATTAAAAAAGATTATTTTAAGATAACTTTATTTAGAGTTGAAAAAATTTTCAGTTTGAGGTAATATATATAAAGAAAACGCTCAAAACTTTTACAAGTTTTTGCTTTTACATTTTGTTTAATTTATGAAACTCTGGAATTATCTAGTTTTACGGTTTTTATTTATATTTTATTAGAGTTTTAATTTAGAGTTTGCAAAAAAAAATTCGGAGTTCAAAAATTCTTTTCTCTAACAAAACACCTTCTTGAAAATTTTAGGATCTTCTAAGATCAGTTGGAGGTTTTGTGTAATAAAAAAATTTGCCAAAAATTTTTAAAAGTTTTTGTTATACTTTTTTAATTTCAAATTCTGAATTTTTTTATTTTCCCGTTTTTTATATATATATACTTTCATTACATCAAAAATGTTCAACCTACATAACTTTATTTAGCGTTCGCAAAAAAAAAATGTTTTCCAATGCTCAAAAATTCATATCATAAAAAATACAGCTCTTTAAAAATTTCAGGATCTTATAAGATCAGTTGGGTGTATTGTATAAAAAAGAATAGCCAACAATTTTTATAAGTTTTTGATTTATGTTTTCTTTAAATTTCCAAATTTTGCTTTTTTTTATATATCGATTCTTTTAATGTATACCTTTTCGTTAGAAAAAAAATTTTTAACATAACTTTATTTCAAGTTTGAAAAAAAAAATTTCCGAAGTTCAAAAATTCATATCTATAAAAAATAACATCTTGCAAACTTCACGATCTTTTAAGGCCAGTTGGCGGTAATCTACCAAAAAAAAACCTCGAAAAAAAAACATTTATATAAGTTCGTGCCTTTATGATTTTTGTTTTTTAATTCAAAATTCTGGAAATTCTTTTATTTTTCGATTTTTATATATGTATATTTTTCTTTAGATAAACATTTTTTTACCATAACTTCATTTAGAGTTTTCAGAGAAATATTTTCTTCAAAGTTCAAAAATTCATTTCTTAAAAAAAATATCTTCTTCAAAATTTTAATAACTGAATGTATTGTAAATCCTGAAAATTACTTTACTTTTCAATTTTTTTTTAAATTTTTTTAGATAAAAATTTTTTAACATGCTTCAATAATTCATATCATCAAAAAACCCCCTTTTTGAAAATTTTAGGATCTTTTAAGTTCTGTTAGCGGTATTGGATCTTATAAAGAAACACTAAGCAATTCCTTTTTCCTAAAAATTATGTTTAAAAATAATTAGACCAAATTTTTAAAAGTTTTTGCTTATGCATTTTTTTTCTTTACTTTTAAATTTTTGAATTTTAATTTTTCTAAATTTTGTATATGTTTTTCTTTATAGCACTAAATATCACCTTTCAATCGAGACCAGAACCACTTTTGTAACTATACTAATTTTTGATATATGTACTTAAAAAATAAATTTGCAAAATCCCAGAAATTGTGAAATTTAGTATTTTACATAACTTTCGAAAATTATTTTTAATTTTTCCTTTGCGGTGCATTTGTTATATGATTTAAGAAAAGTTCTGACCAAAATTCATACAAATCAAAAATTTTAGATTCCAAGCATTGTTCGATTTTACGTGGACTGACTCAAATATATTCAGATATTGGTGTGCGTTTATGCAATTATTATGTTACATTCGCATTCATTATGCCTTCCTTCCTGGCACATTAATCATTTTGTCAGACACTTGCCAACCGAGACCAGCAACGCTGTTGGCCACAAAAGTTGACTTTAGTCTCTGTTTGCCGATACATACCCTGCAAAAAATGCGACTAATCCGAGATGACTCCTGGAGCAATCGCAAAGGAGCATGCGACTAATACCACTTTTGATCTCTTTATATGGAATTAACTGATCGCTTTTATTCGAGCATGTCCTATGAAGAGACTAATTGTTCACCTTTATACCCGAAAGGGTATAAAAAGCGACTAGTCACTTTTAAAAAATAAAAATAAAAATTTCCGCCAGCTGAGATTCGAACCGGGGTGCTCCGTTTTGTTAGGCGAATACTCTCTCTGTGTGCCAACGCCGCACATGAAATTTCATTGACTAAGAGCGTACATATCATTAAATCGTTAATAGTACCCGTTAGAGATGAGTTGGGGACTAATTGATCTCCAATTATACCCGAAAGGGATGAGTCGAGACTAATTGACCTCCATTAGTACCCGTATGAGACTAGTTGCGACTAATTAATGCCCAATTGTACCCGATTGAGAGTAATCTCGGAATACTCTCTTTAGAGATTAGTCGCACAATTTTTTGCAGGGTATCGACTTACACAAGCGTATATGCATTTATAGTGCACATACATACATACATGCATTCGGACATATTTACTTACGTGTTTTTCTATACATCTTTATATAATAAGTATATTTATGTGCCTACATACGTACATATGTATGTGTATCGATTATAGCAGTAGTTCACGTTTGTGGCAATTAATCATGGCGACACGCTTGAGTTGAGCTTAAGCAAATTTGCTTAAGTAAAACACGTAATATTTATAAAAACTATTAAGAATATTTTTAACGGTTTAAGATGAAAATTTAATTCTCAACCTTGCAGCTGGAGTTTGTAGAGTGTAAAGTGGTTTTATATGCCAGAATTTAACTAGGTCACCTTTCATAATCTTTGAGATGGGTCGGTTTCCAACAAAACGGTTTCGAATATAACAGATGTTGATGAAAACTGTCATGGAAAAATTCACTAAGAGGGAAATGTTCTACAACTAAGTGATACATACCAATCTATTTCTTTTTTTCGCCGAAACTCAAATTTGAAAATATATTTTTATTTACAATTTTTATGCAAAATTAAAAAAAAATGACAATTATTTTTGTTTTTTATATTATAACGGTTATTTTTGATTTTTATATTATATGTCTTAAATAACAGTTATTGCCCATTGCAAGGACAAGTCTGTCGAAACGGCCTTACACACGGTCGTTGAAAATGTTGAGCAATCCTTCACGCAGAAGGAATTTGCGGTCGGTGCCTTCCTTGATATCGAGGGGGCTTTTAACAATGTTTTGCCTGAGCCTGTAGTTTACTCCCTAAATAAGCTAGGGGTCGGAGCCGACCCTGTCAGGTTTATTTACCGCTTGCTTTGCAATAGAACTGTCGCGGCAGAGTGGGGCAGCGCTTCTACCCGAAGGAGTGTGAGTAGAGGTACCCCGCAAGGGGAGTTCTCTCGCCGTTGCTTTGGGTCGTTGTAATCAATGGCCTGCTGGTGTCTCTGGAAAGAAGTGGCTGTCGGATGGTTGCCTATGCCAATGATGTAGTATTGATAACAAATGGAAAGTTTCCGGAAACACTTTTTGAGCTTATGCAGGGCTACTTGAGCTTGGTTGAGAACTAGGCTTTTAGCTGCGGGCTGGGTGTAAATCCCAGTAAAACGGAGCTTATTCTCTTTACTAGGAGGTATAAGATACCGAATTGCTGTCTTCCCTCAATGGGTGGTCTTCCTCTAAGGCTCTCTGACAGGGTGAAGTTCTTGGGCTTGATCCTTGACAGTAAGTAAGCTTTCCTGGAAGCCTAACGTGGAGGAAAGAGTCAAGAAGGCTATAGTAGCACTGTAGTGCATTGGCTTTATGAAACTATTATCAAGCCAAACTTATTATATGGGGTACTCGTCTGGTGGAACGCACTTGACAAGGCCTACATCGTCAAACAGCTGGAGAAGGTACAAAGAGCTGCCTTAATTGGAATCAGTGGGGCACTGCGAGCCACACCTACTCTTGCGCTTAATGCCATGTTAAATGTTGTGCCTATAGATATAGCTGGTAGGGTTGCCGCTGCGCGTGCCGCAGTAAGGCTAAGAGTGGTGGGCTTCAAGTTCACCTCAAGCTATGGGCACTCCAGAATTCCAAGAGACTTCGGGTTCCTACCGACTCGGACAGACCACTGCACGCCGGTTCTGGGCCGAATGGATCTAATACCACCCACATCCCGGCGAGTGGAGGCTAGGAGGGGTGCAGTATCTGGAATCGAGGGGACTTTTTCGAATTTTCATGACTTTTCAACTGCTCAAACGTTTCCTTGACAGCAGCCAGAGCAGTGCCAACTAGAACAATGAAAAAACCAGTTCTAAATTGATCTTCTGGTATGAAAATTACCGACCCTTCTTTTGCGAATGCATCTTTGGCACAAATTTTTCATATTTACGCATCACCATGAATAGTCCTCCTAACAAACACATAGTGGCCGTCCAGATAAAAAATTGTAAGCCCGTCTCACTAATGCTTTCATGCCAAATTGTAGGTAAGTGCCGAATTTGTCCAAAACTTAAGAGAATCAGAGCTAACGTTACCAACTTCTGCCTCGTTTTGTTACGCGAGCCGATGAGCCCAAATTTGCGGAAAATTTTTGACATTTACTGAAAATAATTTCAACTTTTGGTAGTCGAGCATTGTGTGGCTATTTTTACCGTTTTTGTTTAGCAAATACTTTATACTGAAAAAGGGCTATGGTTAGTAATAGGCAAATACTGTCTGTCTATTTCTTAAAGTACATACTTGAAAGGATATTCAGCGAAGGCGTTGAAATTATAGCTGCGTTAATTGGCTTAAACGATTCCATTTAACTAAATTGCAACAATTTGATTAAGTGCGGAAAAAAAGCATGCTGTACATTCAATTTCTTCATTTGAACCAAGAAATTACTTGGGAAGCGATTTTTGTTCTTCGCTACACATAGGGAGCGCAATTTATTTCACGATCAAACTAGATACATATGTATGCATGTATGTGGAGCATGGCATGGTCACATATAGAAAAATTCAACCACTTTTTCGTTATTATAAAACATGCAGTTTTAGGTACACTGTCGGCAAAAAGTATTGGCACAGCTGCTTTTTTACAATATAAGCAACAATTATTATTGTAATATTTTTCCGCTAATTTCGTATAAAAATATGGTTCATTCCACAACAAAAAAACATAAAAAAATAATTCCTAAACTTTGTGCAAAACTCGCGAAAATTCAGCAAATTTTCATGAACATTTTCCACTTTTTAATCAGATTTTTTAGAATTTTTTTGAATATGCAAATTTGTAGCCCAATCAATTTTATTATAATAAAATGCAATGTCTTCCCACTGTTGGCATGGATTGGCATTTTGCAGGAAATAGGCGGTAAAACGCTGCTACTGCCGCGTTAATCAGAGAACCAAGGTCAAAGAAAGTTAAGATATAGCATACGATTTAGCTTTACCTTTCTACCAGGCTAGAAAATCAATAGCTGCATATTTTGAGGTAATAACGGAAATCACTTAATCCAAATGAAACGAAATAAAAAAAAAATCAATTAGAAGGCATTTTTCTGCACTTACTAAAATTATAGCAATTTACTAAAACGAAACAATTTAATGCAATTACGACATTTATAAATTGCACTCCTTTTCAACGCCTCTGAACGTTCTCAGCTCTGCTGTAGATATAGTACTTTTTCCATTCTGATAAAAAGAAGTACACCATACCCCTTTGCTGGCATAGCATACTACGCTTTCATTTATACAAAGTTTCTTCAAAAAGTAGTGAACAGAAACTAAACTCAATTATGCTCGACTACCAAAATTTAGAACTATTTTCGGTAAATGCAAAAATTTTCCTTAAACTTCGAATCATTGGCACGCGCTCGAAGAAACGACAGCTGCTTGTGGCATTGGAACCGGTTCTCTCGATTTTTGGACAAATTCTGCATTTATTTATGACACGGAATGAAAGCATTAGTGAGACGGGCTTGAATTTTTTTTTCATGGCTGTTGTACTTAATTTAGTAGTAAGGCTATTCATAGTGATACATAATGGTGACAAATTTGTGCGATTATTACGATTAGTGGCAAACTGGTATCACGAAATTGAGGTGAGTGGGTTTTTGTACAATATCTTAGAATTGTTAGAAAGTCTTTATTTTGGCACACCACTAACTAGTTTTTATTTTTCGTTATCGTCTAAAAAGCGCGATGCGAACCCCGAAGTTTTACGAAAGTTGCAAGACGTCAACAAACACGCACGTAAACTCACACGTATTAGCATCTTTGCCGCCTGTACTGGAATGTTGTTTGCTTACACTTTTCCCTTCTCATTCGATGATCGGAGTAAGATAGTAAATATATAATTAGTAATTCGCTTAAATAATTAAAAAAAAAAACTCTCAAATCTATTATTCCAGAGTTAATTGTGGAGGTCTCCTATTCATTTTTCGATACAAAGCAGTCACCATTTTACGAATTCTTTTTCCTTCTACAAGCTCTCGTCCTAGTGCCCATCTTCTGTTGTGTTTATCTAGCTTTTACGAACCTCTTTCTCGCCTTTCTCATGTTCGGTGAAGTTGTGTTGTTGGATTTGCGTGTACGTTTAGATAGCATCAGCAGCAGCGGCAATAAAGCGGCAATGTTGCACGAATTGAAAGAATGCATTGCGTACCACAGAAAAATTATTAGGTGAGCAAATGTTTTTGAATATTGAAGTTTAAAAATCGATTTTTTTTTTACTAGCAATCGTTTCTATTTTTTTCATTTAGCTACCGCAACGATCTCGATAATTTGGTTAAAGTTGCAAATTTTTTTGATGTTGCTCTATTCGGCTTGATGTTCTGCATGATGTTGTTTTTTATGTCATTGGTAAGTACTGAGGTAAATCTTTTGCTTCCTATTACCAGTATTACAATATTATTCTACATAATAGTACTACGAATATTGAAGCATAAGATGAATAAACAATTTTCTTAATCGTTGTCTTAATCTTAATCTTAATCGTAATCTTAATCTTAAACTTAATCTTAATCTTAATCTTAATCTTAATCTTAATCTTAATCTTAATCTAATCTTAATCTTAATCCTTATCTTAATCGTAATCTTAATCTTAATATTAATCTTAATCTTAGTCTTAATCTTAATCTTAATCTTAATCTTAATCTTAATCTCAATATTAATCTTAATCTTAGTCTTAATCTTAATCTTAATCTTAGCCTTAATCTTAATCTTAATCTTAATCTTAATCTTAATCTTAATCTTAATCCTAATCTTAATCCTAATCTTAGTCTTTATCCTAATCTTAATTTTAACCATAATCTTAATCCTAATCTTAATCCTAGTCCTAATCTTAATCTTAATTTTTATCTTAATCTTAATCTTAGTCTTAATCTTAATCTTAATCTTAATCTTAATCTTAATCTTAATCTTAATCTTAATCTTAATCTTAATCTTAATCTTAATCTTAATCCTGATCTTTATCCTAATCTTAATTTTAACCATAATCTTAATCCTAATCTTAATCTTAATCTTAATCCTAATCTTAATCTTAATCTTAATCCTAGTCCTAATCTTAATCTTAAAAGGCCTTAACCCTTTTTTCTTACTTTTATAATTCTAAATTTTTATATTTCGCTCTCTCCATTTCTATTTTCCAGGTAAAGGATATCCAGCTAGTACTCTCCGCCGTGGTATTTATAAGCTTTCCTGTTTACGTAATTGCTATATCGTATTATTATGCAAACAAATTTACAAACGAGGTACTACTAATGCAATATAGCGAAGGTACTTTGGCAAAAACTCCTATCTCACAAGTCACTACTAGTCTTTAAAATGCTACGATTCATTATATATTATTCTTCATTAACTAAAAAGTACTTAAACTTAAATATTTAGTAAAAAATTGATTAAATAGAAAGTTTTTTGTTAGAGAGTGTTGTTTGGAAGTGTTTTGAGATACGAGGTTTTGCCAAAATGCCGCCGATATATAGCTCGGAATTAGGCTATAATACGGAATTACGCCATGATTCCATGCATTAGTTTTTGAGTGATGTGCGTACAAACAAACATACATACAGACAGACAAAAATTCGAAAAAGTTTTATAATTTTAAAAATCTAAAAAGAAAATGAAAATTAATTTTTAACACTTTTAAATTTTTCAAACTTTCTCAATTTGTTTTTTTTTGACACCATTTCAGAGCATACAAATTTGCAACGCCGCCTACAATACGCCTTGGTATGAGGGAAATTTGGAAATGCGCAAATGTGTGCTGATTATGATCGCCAGAAGCCAACGACCGCTTTATGTATGTACATATATGTTTGTCATTTCTAATTATGACATAAGTATATGTATGTATCGTTTTTTATTTCAGATCACAGTTATGGGAATGTATCCAATGACTTTGGAGACTTTTCAAGCTATTATACGAATTTCTTATTCATACTTTTCGCTGCTACAGGGTTTGAGCCAGCAGTAAGAAAAGGAGTAAATAAATATTTTGCAAAATCGTTTAAATAACTACTCGTATGTATATTTATAGTAGTTTACTCAATATTTTAGACAATGAAAAGTAGAGAATAAATATTACATTATCAAAAATAAGCTGATTTGCCTTTGAAATGATGAAATAAATCAATTTACAAGCCTTCGAAACCGCATCGTACCTTTTGCATAACTTCGATTTTACTTAAGAACCTATTTACTACATTAATTAAGTTTCATAAGCCTTATTGCAGTGCGCTCGTTTACTTGGCGATTTATAAATATCTTGTAGAAATGTACATTAGACCGGGTCGCAAACAAAGGAGTTTGAGGTCATAAAAATGTTCGTCCTAAAGTCGGCAAGTACTCCTGCCTTCATTTTCCCTAGTACCCCTCACTTAAGTGGCTGGGAAGAAGTCCAAGACGTAACGTTGCCAACCGAGGAGAGTTTATATGTCACAAAATGGAGATAGTCCGACGAAGAGATCACCGTCATGTACTCTTTGAGTTTAATATTGCGGCGTATACATCTATTCCCTTTAGGAATCCTCGCAAAAAATAAAAAAAAAGTTTGTCAAATAACTGCAGACAACTACAATCGAAGATGTTCCCACAGTGAGCGAGCTGAACGAAACAAAGAACAACCTGAATATAGCCATTATAACGACCCTTACGAAGGACTGTCCTTCCAGGTATGACAATAAGACTCGCACATCCCGGTGGAACGATAATTTTACTTGAGCAATATAACTTAAAGTTATAATTTCGCTTACCAGACTATTAATGAGACTTCTATATTAGACAGAAATGCTGCTCTCAGGGGTAGTGTTGCCAACTTCTGAGTTTAAAAAAAACTTGGGAAAAAAAACGTTTTACCGTACTAAAAGCACTAATTTTTGTGTACAGAAGGATACTTTTTTTAATTTTGTGAAAATCGAAATGAAGGTTTGCTGGCCCAAAATTTGAGGCGAAGTATCCATGAATTCTAAAGATTTTTTATAGAATTTCACAAAATCTAATTAACTTTCGGCTATCTAATTAACTAAAAGCATGGACGTATATGATGTTTGTACTTTTGCACACATACATATAAACATATGTATGTGGGTACATAATTTCCTCTTTTGAACATAAATACAAATAGGGTGATTCAATAGGAAAATTTTGTTTTCGCTTCCATTTTTCGTGCGTAGTGCTGAGAAGGCTTGTTCCCGTTTCCTTCTCTGTCAGGAAGTGCCCAAATTGTTGTTCGAGAGAATGTTCCTTTGACTTTTGTTCCGTGCCAGAACGTTTCGGAGACGTTTTTTCCCATTTTATTCACTTAGAAATGTTTCCGAAAGTATTGTTCGCATTTTGTTGTCTTTGGGAACGTTCCAGAGGGTTTTGTTCTTACATAATTCCCGTTGAGAACGTTCTCGTCAATTTTGTTCTCATTTCGGTTTGAGTTTTTAACTTAAAAATTTAAAATAAATAATTTCTGTAAAAGATCTGCATCCCCCTTGAATCACCCTACACACATACATATATCCGTAGATACATGCATATGTATGTGCGGTGTGCACTTCAAATAAACTTCTAGCTAAATTCACTACCTCCTCTATGATAAACTCATTGCTCAAACTCCCGTCCGCTTCGCCCGGCACACATGAGCAGCACTTTATTCAATTGTTGCACACTTGAATGAACAGCTATGTTGCTGGGTAAGTTGTGGCATAACCACAACATGCAATTTGAGCAGGATACTCATAACCAGCGTTGCCATTTTAGCCGTTTTCCGGCTAGATTTAGCCGGTTTTGATAGCAACTAGCCGGAGAAAATTCGATCTAGCCGGCAGCCGATTTGTTAGACGGTTTGTAAAAAAAAGTTAGCCGTTTTTAGCCGATTTTACTATTTGCCTAATTTTCAGGTGCAAAAAGTAAACAAGTTGTTCGAAAGCAATAATGCAGACCCAATGAAGATTTTTAATGAACTCAATGTTTTACTTTCGCATCTATGCTCCCTAGTGGTTATTAGCGCGGACACATTTGATCCTATATGCTCCCCGTTGGAACCATACCTTGCTCCATCTCCTCAGTTTTATCACAGTTTTGAAGAGTATTTAAAAACAAAAGTAAGCACAAACGCTTTTGACCACGAAGC
>NW_016162758.1:0-11352 GCF_001687245.7 Rhagoletis zephyria | reverse complement strand
GAATATAATAAAAACTAAGCAAAGAAATCCAATGTGCGTTAAAACGTTAAACGCTATTTTATATATAAGATACGGTTTAAAACGTGAAGAAAAATGCTGCCATAATTTTACTGTAGATGACGATCTCTTAAAATTAATGAATTCAGGTGATATATACAATAGTGATTCATTTGATGATGAGGAATATACACTCGATATAAATTAATGGTGTTAACTAGTCTTTCGTTTCTTGCGATTTATTTAAATAAAGCATGTGGATTTTCACTAAAACATTTTAGCCGTTTTTTGCCAGAGTCTATGTGAAATTTCACTAAAACATTTTAGCCGTTTTTAGCCGCTTTTTTTTGCCAATCTAGCCGGTCGGCCCAAAAAGTTCTGGCAACACTGCTCATAACACTACTTGTACATTATATACTAACTACAACTAACTACTTAGGTAAAGTGTTAACACTTTGCCGGACTTCTGTAAGTCGACAAAAGTTCCGCCTGCCTTGTGAGTTCACACATACATATTTAGTTGGTGTAACTAGTCGAGTGGAAAAACATACAAGTCAGCAAATTGGAAAGAATCCTTAGGTGATTATTTGTAGTGGTGTGCATATATGTATGTACATGTGAATGTGTGATGTCATTGTGCTCGTATTTTGCCTGTTTACTTTTCCTTAGGCACGTTTTTTGTATTCAATGTGGCTAGGTATGGTCTAACATATATTTATTTTAATCCATTTTGGAAATATTAAACCCCTTGGCTGCTATTTCAATTCATTTTCTAAAACATCTGCTTCATAATAGATTACAACTAAAAAATAAATAACCTTTACAAATATTTAAAACAAGAACTTATGCGGTAAATTGAGTTCAAATGTAAATATGGTTTTAGGCCATGTAAATATGTATGTCTGTATATATATATGTATAGGTATATTTGGATTATGAAGACAACCTGACTTGCACTTCCTTATTGTTTATTACGCCCACTGCTCTTTTTGGCTCTGCTGCTCTGCTTTGTAATTTTTCTCAAAATTCTGCATCGTGTTTTGTACTTTCGCGTACATACACACTTATTATTACTTTTTGTTCACACTTGTATCTCGACATAACACTTGAGTGCTTCTTTTGTCGTCAAGTGTCGGTATGGACTGGGAAAGGTAAGTTTAAAGCAAAGCGTTTATTAGTATATAGGTGTCTACCGAACAATTATTGAATTCGAAATCGTATCAAATATGTATACATACACATAAGAACTGTTTAAAATTATAAATTTTTGCTTCGAAATTTTAAATTGCGACCACAGAAGTGTTTAGCCAGCAATTAGATATATCTGAATTACTAATATAACAGAGCAATTCTGGCTAAGATTGTAAAAAATCTTTTGTATGACCATTAAAATGATGCAAATGGCCAGATAGTTCGAAAGACTTTTGATATTCTAGGACAAAAGTCTTAGAAAAAAGGCTCTTTCATTCACCACTCGTGGTGAAAATTTATTGTGAGAGAAAGCACTTGTATACCATTCTCCATTCGTCGCTCCAACAGACGCAATGGCCGAGTGAGCAGAGCACTGGCGTGCAATCCGAGAGAATCGAGTTCGAGTCCTGGAGCAGAGGAATTTTTTTTTTGTATTTTAATAAATTTTTTTTATGTAATTATCTTTTAATTTTGAGATTGTATTAAATTTTAAATTAATTTCCTTTTTACATTTTTTACATTTTGATTTAATTTTTTCTTTCTTAGTTATATTTTTTTAAGAATATTTTGTTTTTAATTTCATTTAAGTTTTAGGAACTTACGTATTTTATTTGGTTATTAATTTTTCTCTTTTAGTAAAATTTTTTTTAAATTTTGCAATTTTAATGTTTATAAAAAAATATATAATTT
Organism: Rhagoletis zephyria; assembly: GCF_001687245.7. Taxonomy (NCBI): domain Eukaryota; kingdom Metazoa; phylum Arthropoda; class Insecta; order Diptera; family Tephritidae; genus Rhagoletis; species Rhagoletis zephyria. The sequence goes on along the minus strand of NW_016162758.1, from coordinate 9,474 downwards.
TCATTTGATTTCATTTTTAGAAACTGTTTCTATTTATTATGTTATTATTTTAATTTAATTTATTTTTCTTTTGTTCATTAAATTTTTTTTTAATTTTTTGATTTTATTAAAAAAAAATTCTTTAGCTAAATTTTCTTTAAATTTTACGATTTTATTGAATTTCCTTTTCTCAATTTGACAGCGAAATGCGTGGAAAAGTTGAAAATATTGCTTCTTTAATATATTTCCTTTAGTTCGCTAATTAAACTGATTTAAACTTTTTCAACGGGTGGCAACCCTCTTAAGGATATTTCCAAAACTCATCTTTCTTAGATCTTCCTTGTTTAATACGCACATCAAAATATTTCGTTTAACTTGTCAGTTAAATTGTGAATAATATTCTAAATGAATTACCAAACAGGTGGCAACCAACTTAAAAATATTTTCGAAATAAAACTTGCTCAAACTTCTCTCGTACAATGCTCACATTTGGGTACTTCATTGGCTTTGTTTATATTATCGATCACAAGTTTCTAAAAAGGTGGCAACCTTTCTAAAGAATATTTTAGTAAAAAAAGTTTTTGCACTGGTTTCGTTTGACATACACATTTTTATGCTATTTTTCTAATCTTATTACTTCATCTATTTGAAAATTTTAACAGGCGGCAACTCTTAAAAAAGTTCAGCCATTTAACGTCAAAGAGTAACAAACATACTCACTTACTCGCTCACAAACTTTCACATTTATAATATTAAAAGTTTACTCATTTATTCGTAATTACTTGGTTGTGGAATAATAATTTCGATATCTCATGAAAATCGAACCCAGTATGGTGCCAGCAAACACAGCCACAAACCACATTTGATTGCAGAAAAGCAAATAATTCCATGCAAATTCTAAATTGAATGTGAGTCTTAGGTACCTTGTACTCATCAACGAGTAATTGAAATTATTAACTGGGCTGCTGTAAAAACTGCAGGCCTTCCTCTCCATTACGTTTTCCCTCTAGTGTGAAAAGAAAATTCAAAATGAAATCCTTAATTTTCTGGTAATTTCCTATCAATCAAGAAACTCGAATAACACAAGAAATCCATAAACTTTTTGCACGTAAAATAAGCAAATATAACACAAATACTAGCAAAACGCAAAAAAAAAAACAACAACAAATCCCGATAGATATCGTACAACCATTCTTTGGCCTTTTTCACACAAACAAATAAAACGAAACGAAAAAAAAAAAACAATTTATAAAGCACAACTACGATTTTAATCCAACCAAATATCTATGGGAGTATGTTTTTGTCCAGTTATTTGGATGCTCGAAATGGTAAACCGAGAGGAAATCGAAGTGAACAGTTGCCAGGAGAGTAGCGGCAAGTGGAATGTGTTTGATATGCCCTGCTGTTAGCAGTGTAGAAAAAGGTTATGTCCACTTAATCGAATTTCACCTGTCGGGGCTGTCAGTTTAGCGCTCGAAGCGTGATGAGCTAGCGGTTGAAAGCGGAGGAAACGGGTAAGGCTTGTTGACCTTATTTGAGTATTCGCTACGCTTATACCAATGCCAAAAAAAAATTCGTTTAGGTTGCTCTTGGGCATTGGCCCAATAGAGGATGTACATACATATGTATCTGTGAGGATTTGTATGTGTATGTGTATGTGTAAGAAGTGCCACTTTTTCTGCAGGACATCAAAGCACATGCAAATCAAAGTGGTCGCCCCCCCCCCTCCCCCTTGAGTTCCTTTGCTTACTTCAGTTTACCTCAGTACGATTTTCATTTCTTATAACTGCATCCTTTCTGTGTTTTTTTTTTTTTGTTATCTGTGTTGTTTTTGTTCTCTACCACATTCGTACATAAATGCTGACTACCCGTTTTTCGTTCATATTTCAATTTAAATTTCGATTTACCATCCATCAATCGGTTCGTTCGTTTATTAGTTATTCATGTCGTGTGTATGTGTGTGTGTGCGTGTGTGTGTGTGTGCACCATTGTTAGGTAGCCAGTAGTTTAACCGTAGCCATCTCGATTTGAGTGAGGCTATCAGTTTCCGAGTGCTGCTCAGTTGTTTTTTCTCCCATTTCATCTACGTGCGTGTGATTGGCTCTTATATTTCTCAAATACATACATATATATGTATGTACGTGCACACACACACGTGCAAATATTATCCTATGCATATTTCTAGAGCTCTTTGAGTAGCTCACTTGCTTATTTGGCTCGTTTGGCCGTTTGCTCCTTTCGCAAGTGCCTTCTTAGCCGTCGCATAAATCAATGTTGCTGTTGTTGTTGTTGTTGTTGTTGTGAATGAGATTTGAGTGGCATCAGCAGTTAGCTTTGCTTCTGCTATTGAGTTTTGATTGCAATTCAATAGCTGATATAACCGATGACGATCTACAAACGTGTTGGCATATCAGCAGCAGCCTCACTAAGTCATCGATATTGAATTGTCATAGTAATATTTTTTCATAAATTTGATGGTGATGTTGGAAGTTTATGAGCACAAAAAACAAACACTTTCGGTAGTTTGACGATTTTTCAATTAATTCAAAAAGAAATCAATCAACTTCAATTCAGCTGGCTTGAGTTTAAGTTGATTTTATTATTAGTGCACTGCAGTCTTTCCCAAAGTGGGTGCCGCGGCACGACAGCGTATGCCTGCCGCCAAATTGGGAACCCCTGATCTATTGTATATAAAAATTTAGGAGGGAGCTGTCAACAATTTACTATTTGATCTTCATATGCTTTCAATTAGGTGCTTTAACTCAAACTGTCCATTGCGAGTGCTTTGGCGAGCGAAAGCCAGTAAGAAGCTGTCTCAATTATGTCTCAAGAAAATGCTATGATCGGGCACTCTGCCAAGAGTAACATTGAGACGGTCTATTGATACTATTCATACTAACGCAGCACAGTATTTCCTTCCGTGGCACCAATTTCACTACTTTGGATTTTTTTTTTTACTTTTAAGAGCGCTTTACTATCGACCAAAAAATAAACGACTATATGGATGTCTTCCCCGAAAATCTCCGCTTGTAAGAAACAGCAGTTATTTGGCAGATGACCGACTGAATGGTTCGCAAATACTCCTAGCAGAGACCGAAGCAAGTTGCTTCGCCCTTGAGTCCATTTAACCCCCTTTAAGTTTTCTTGGCAACAGCCTTTCTAAATCCCTCTGAAATTCGCCGGAAAAATGTTTGGCCTTCAAGTCCACAACGGCTCTACACCCTGTTGTATAGTTTGGTAATCACTGCCTCTTTCAGAGGACCTAATCCCTGAGGCAATCATCAGATTCCTGATTAAACTGTGGAAATCGACTTATTCCGTCGCTATGAAGTTGGCCAGCGCATCTTTTCTGAATTAAGTGATTAGAGGTATTCCAAAGCGGACCATCCTTGAATGACATGTTTCCCCATTCAATTTTCTTCCTTTCTTCTCTATCCCCATTTGAAGCCTTAAATTTCTTGAATAAATAAACTCTTCAGTGGTCTCACACAAAGCTCACACAAAAGAGATCGCTGTTTTTCTATATATTAAATACCAACGATTCAGACGGATATCTAACAGATGTCTGACCAAATAATCATGGAAAATAAGAATTATCAGAGGTGTATGCCCGAAATCGGACATAATTCGATCAGAGATATCGGATAAGGAAATAAATAAAATTCTCCAGACATTTCGCCCATAAATCTGTACGAAACCTGTAAGACTTGTCTAAATAGTCAACTTTTTAATCCGACTTGTCTTATAGCAGAACTTGTCTGGCAAATGTGCTAGCTGGGCGGCAGTAAACTATTCATTTTTTTGTGTGAAATATGAGTAAGAAATTTTGTTACGCATACGCCATGTATACCCACCTATTATCAAAATTTTAAAAGAAAACAATATTATCTAACTTATGGTGTCGCTTATAAAATGTCAAGATCGTTAGCTACTTAGTCTCCTTGCATTGATGACAATAATGTACATATATATTTACAAATTAGTACGTTCATATATGTATGTATGTATAAACACCAGCCGCCCAAAGCGGAGGGTATCGTGTATGGAAAACCTCTAACCATCAAAACCACGCATATTCAACCAATTGAACAGGGTTTAAGGATAGATATATTATAAATATACATACACACATACATATATATCCATTATACACGAGTTTGTATACAGTTAGATATACTTATGTATGTTCTAAACATGCAATTATTTATGTCTCTCTTCATATAAAATATTACCCATGTAAGTACATAATTTAAGTAGGAGCTCGACGTGTTTAACTAATTACCAACGTGTATGTACATACATAAATAAATAAATATATACATACACTTACATATAAATATATGAATACCCCAGCAACAACTTTGATTACAGGTAATGCAGTGGGTAAACGAGAAAGTGAAAAATTGTGTCTTGCGGCGAATTGTAATGCGTTACTCCATCGATACAAATAGCAGGCGCTTACCAAAAATAGAAAAGTTTTTGCTGGGACGTGCATATACATACATACATACATATGCACTCAAACCAACATCTGTTCGTTCGCATAAATAGAAGTGTGGTCTAAATAATTGTAGATGCCCATGCGTCAAACTGTGCAGCAGTAGGGGTAAAACTCTACAAATACCTTTTAGGCGTCCAGGACTTTTCAGGATTTCGGCAATAAGATACTCCATTGAAAGCCAGTTAGTTCTGGCAGCAAGAAAGGTAAAATATGAATTGATATTGCAAGCTCTTTTGGCACCTCCGATTTTCACTTAGAGATGAAAATTTAGCATATTGATTTTTCAGAACTCTAATGCTAGGCTTCGCTTTTATTATAATCTTTCTCTTTCCATTTTGAATAAGCTCTCCGTACCTTCGAAATTATGTGGGAGAAATACAATAGAATTTAAGCTGTTTTGTGGCGACTACAATTTTCGATGATTTGTCGGTCACATAATACCCAAGACGATATTCAAATGTGTTGTAAGTATGTACATACATACATATGTACGTACATATCTGTTGTATATAGGCAATTTCGGAATTCTACAGTTTTACGCCTCAAGCTGTAATACTACGCTCATAGGTCTTATCTAGCCAGCAGCTGATAATTTTGTAATGAGCCTATTGTAGCTTGATTAAATATATATTTATGTACTTCTTGTACCAGCAAGCTTTCAATTTAATAATTCAAGTTGATGAAACGATTTCACGGCTAAGATGAATATTCTAATTGATTTAACATTAATTTATTTGATAGTTTGGAGTTGCTATAGGATTTGCTTGTGTAGTAGGGTTACATGCATACTTACATATACATATATGTATATTAAATGAAAAGCATAAATATGTATTTACCTACGTCATATCTGATATCATGTCTTATCTTATATTTACTTCGTTATTGCTATGTCTTGAATAATTCATTTCAATTGTTATATTTACAAAATTCAGCATACTCATACAGGTATGTACTTATGTATGTATGTATGTATTTATTTAGATGCGAATATTTACTAGTCTGTATATGAGTGTACATATGTGCATGTATGTGCGAATGTAAGTGTATCACAGCCATGTGACAACAAAGCTCAACTTAATTCTAAGCTCACCCTGAATAACCGGTCAATGTAGCGCCAAAAGTGTCAAAACGAATAGCATCACTCGCAAATAATACAACCGATACTCTTCAAGTATTTATGTATGTACATGAGGGTGGTGTAAAGAAAGAAAAATCGGCATTTTTATGTTTTAATGTTCTATATTAAAAAAAAAGGTATCTTTTTTTAAATAAAAAAATATTTAGAGACCACTCAAAGTTTCCCTAGCACAAATTTTTCATATAAATGGTATAGAATCCTTGAAAATCTATATTTTTGATTCAACAAATCCTGTTTCTCTTCAAAGGACTTCAATTAATAATTCGCAAATGTTTATTAAAGCATTTTTTCATATTAAATATTTATTATGGGTCCCCCCCCCCCAAAACACCAAATAGTTAAAAGGAAGGACCCAGAAAAATAGTTAATATTAAAAAAAATTGTTAAATAAAAAATTCTGTATGGTTTCTTGAAATCTCCTGAAGAAAAATAGAGCTTACCGATTGAAAACATTGATTTTAAAGATTCTCTGTATACCATTGCGACGAAAAATTATGTTTCTCCTTATAAAATACATGGGAAAATTTTAGCGTTTTGAGCGACCTGTACATATTTTTTGATTACAAAAAAAAACAAACGGGGGTATATTCTTTTCTATACAGAATAGTCCTAGTGAGTGCGAATATTTTAAAATCTGACTTTACTTTTCTCACATGCATTTTTGGGCCACCCTAATGCACATACAAATGTAACTATGCCCCTATAGGGAGATATCAAAGCATTCATATTATGGTATGCTTTCGGTCACCAGTGTTTTATGAATATTTCATGCCTCATGCTCTTGTATTTGTACAGGAAAATACTTACATAAATGCAAACAGGCAGGCTGTACATAAGGATGAAACGATACGAGTAAATACAAGTACATACTCGATACTTGAATTTTTATTTTTATATTTTTCGATATATCTTTTTTAAATTTTCATTTATATAAATACAATTTCGCGATGGAATCTTGTTCTTAACACAAAACGGAAGATAATGCATTATCCATGATAAATGTGCTACCATTTTCGATCAAAAATACGTTTTTGTCGAAAAATGTAACAACTCTTGAGATTTTCTCTTGTCCGTACTAAGCGTTAAATCTACTAAAAGTTGTATGTACGATTACTATTTAACTGATTTCATTTCACATTTTAAGAGCACACATTGCTTTCTGCAACACAGAAAACAAAAATGTTAAGCGAAAAAAGCCACATACAAATTAAATTGAATTTTTCGCGAATTCGACGAGTTTTCACCATAAACCACTCAATCGACACATCTACTGTGATGAATTTTGTTCACTTTATATGGCCAATAACATTTCAATTGCAAGCAAACCGAACAGTGAATTTGGAAATAGATTTTTCAAATGCCTGAAAATTAATTTAAGCGAAGAATTAAAGCACTTGAACACACATAAATATGTATGTATGTAGATACGCACTTAAATTCTGCATTCCATTAAAGCTGCCTGTATTTACATACAAATTTGTCATTGAATTCCGAAAGTGCTTTCACTCTCTCTCTCTCTCTCTCTCTTTCTCTATCCCTATATTTTAGATAGTTGAAGGCATTTATCGAACAACTGTCACATGCTAATCGCCGTTCATCACACAACATTTTGACCATTGACAAATTGAATAACAGTGATACATTTGCAGAAATATTTTCTACTAATTTTGTTCGCATCGATAACGACTAAAATGTGCATAAATATGGTCGTTAACATTGCAAAATGGCTTAAATGACAACTTTGAAATTTTACGAAAGATTCAAAAACGCTTTTAAAATTAACACGGAAAACCATGTAAAGCTCTTCTTATAAATCTTGTATTTTTTAAGATTTTTAATTTTTGATTTTGGTGCCGAGTTATTTGTGTTAGAAAGTTTTGAAATTTAAATAAAAAACAGCTATCCAAAAATTTCACTTAGAGCAGTTTTGCAGTTATGGCAATGATACACAATATACAGAGATACTTATATACATATATATGTATGTATGAAAATTCACTGAGATTTTGAGCAACAAATAGTATGTAGCTAACAAATGCAATGTCAGGAAAAGCTATTTTGTTTTACTATCAGCAAATGCATGCGATGCATTTAGAGATAAGAGAAAATATTTTTTTTGTTGATTGATGAAATTACACTCCTCAAATAAATCTTCTACAAAACAGCCTTGATTTACATATATGTATGTTTCTTTTTCATTTAGTAGACTAAAAGTATGCATTTTAAATACGTGATTAACTGATTGCTTCTGAATACCACCACCAATGCAAAATTCTATTCAGAGCTGGGAGTTGGTAATTTCACACACACCCTGTGAAATGCAGGTTATATGTGTTCGAACGTTGTCGCCTTTCTCTCCAAATGGAGTCCCGTGAAGACCCTATAACAGGGCATAGATAGATACAAGTCTTCTGTAAAATAATTGAACTACAGTAGGCAAGATAGTTTGATAGACTTTGTTTATTCCGGCCCGAAAGCCCATTACCAACTTTCATGGTGAAAAGCTTTTTTGACAGAAAGCATTTGGACGTGTTCCAAAATTTGGAGAATCCGAATGCTCCCACTACTCCAACAGTGGCAATGGCTGAGTGAGAAAATCACTGGCGTGCAATTCGAAAGATTCGAGGTTCGAATCCTCGGGTAGCAGAATTATTTTTCGAGTTTTGATTTAAATCTTGTTTCTTGCTTGAACTTGGTACTCTTAGGAAACAGGTGAGGTTAGCTTTTAGACTTGCAAAGAGTGCGGACTCCAACGAGTGCTGGAACGAGTAGAAGGATCGCCTAATGATATACAAAAAATCTATACGTAGTGAAAAAATAGACTCATGGCGGAATTTCTGCTGTAGCATCGAGAGCTCCACCGAGACAGAAAGTCGAAGGAAGGTCCTGTTCAAGGGTTTTGTAATCCAATGACTCATTAAAAAGGACGGCGGCGAGTGGACTCGCGAGAAATCCCTGCGATCGAGGATTCAGGTGGTCTTCCTAACTCTGTAGCATCCACTACAGGGAATGGCAGCATTACAGGGGAACTGGTGAAACCATCCCGGGTGGTGTGGGCTTTGGATATGATAGTACTAAATTTTATTTGCATTTCGTTATCTGTAATTTGCCAAAAAATATATATTTTTGCTGAAGTACATCCAAATTTTTTCCAACTAATATTCTCGCTTTTGTTTATCAGCAAATAAAACATAGCAAATTCTAATCCTTTGTTCAACTTTCGCAGCGAAAATTTCACTAAAAAAACTTTTCCATATTATGCCTACGGTTGTCTTTTTTTATTTGTAATTAAAGGGCTTTTTGTGGCAGCAGCTGTACTTGGCAAGCCTTTTATCTCTGAGCTTTAGAGCTGGACATTTCGTTAGCCAAAAATTATTATTTGGACAGAAGCCAACAAAACGTTGAATAATACTCGCCTTTTAGTCTTTGCTATGAAAAATGGTGAAAACAAACGTACAAAAATATATTCTATTCATGTAAATCCAACTTTTAGAAATTGTATGCTTCTATGTATGGAATTTTTTTTTTTTTGTATTTTTTAAAATGCATTTAAATGAAAAATGGTTTTTTGATAAACATGAATAAGTAACTATGTGCATAAGTATGGATATTTATGTGTTTTTAAAAATTTACGTTAATTTTTATTTGCATAAATGAAAAATGTGTAGTTCATAAATTTGAGTCTAAGTTGCCGCAAACCAAATGAAAATAAATCACTTTATAGTTTTACTAGCTTAGCTGAGCACCTGAGGGACAAATTAAAAAGTACTTCAACGATTAGGCAATTTATTGCGTAATTAGCAGAATTATTAATTAATCCCAACGGCTTTTTACCCTCCATTCCCGCCCAACC